>NW_016825767.1:190226-268402 GCF_001698545.2 Rhinopithecus bieti | reverse complement strand
GGGAGGGGGGAGGAATTGCACTGGGATTTATACCTGATATAAATGACGAATTGATGGGTGCTGATGAGTTGATGGGTGCAGCACACCAACATGGCACAAGTATACATATGTAACAAACCTGCATGTTATGCACATGTGCCCTAGAACTTAAAGTATAATAATAATAAGAAAAAAACAACAACAACAAAAAAATAATAATCCCACTCATCAGCCTTCTAGATGTCACCTAGCTTACATCTTTCTGATGCACAGCTGAGGCTCAAAGTTCCCAGTAATATTGTATCTCTGCAGAAAACTTGCTTGCATAAGACTTTTATTCACTCAGCACACATTTACTCAACAGTGAATAGGAGTGGAACACAAGTAGGCAGAAGTGTTAATACAAAGAAGACATAATGTGGAGCAGAAACTGTGATATACAGTCAATTTTCATTGTTTGTGGTAGTTCCTTTCTATAAAGTTATTGTGAACACTGAATTAGTGAATACTGAACCATTGCTCCTAGGAGAAATACACGGTTAGGTTCCTGTGAGCCTCAGGTCACAACATTTTCGTCAACCCATCACTACGTAACCTTGTTTTATTGTGTTTCTGTTTAAGACACCTAATTTAATATATATATATTTCTTACAAGTTAGTCATCTGCACTATTTCTTTATAATAAAACCTTAGCAGAGAAGGATTTAACATTTCCCCAGTGCTGGGTAACATAACTGTAAATTTCTTGGGCTTTCAACCTCTCAACAGTGCTCTTTTTACTACACTTTAAAAATCAGTTGTCATTTTACGAATCCATAAATTTAGCTGTTTTTCCGTCTTTTCCATAGCTTCTTCAAGAACTACAAATGTCACTTCAGCACTTTCCAGAACAGCCTCATGTACATACTGGTGTATATACTTCCTTTTCGGGATGTACTATATTGTTGATTTATCAACATTGAACTCACACCAATAGCCCTATAACTCAAGCATGAATGAAGCTCATCTAACACCCATATTTTCTCCATGAGGCATACCCCCAGTCTTCTTGTACTTAAGAACATTAGACAGCACTTTACTGCAACATCTGGGGGCCATTTGAAAGTGAAATTACCACCCAAAAGCACAAAAATTTAGAAAAAAAAAAAAAGGCAATTAATAGACTATACAAAGGGCATGTTTATAGTATGTTAGCCGAAACGAAGGGAGTGAGCACACTGACCTCAGTTGGGAATGTGCATCACATCAGTGACTCCCATTTGTTACACTCTGAAAATGTCCAAAAATCACCATGAAATCACTTCAAGTATTGATCCGAGGATTACAAATAAATGTTAGTGAGTAGATGAATTCACAAATGTAGAATCCACAGACGATGAGAAGGGTCTATACATACAACACCCAGTGACAAATTTCTGTGAATTCTACAAGAGCCCAGGGGAGTCAAAGGACAGGATGTCTCACCTGAGCTGGAAGAGCTTGAACTTTATCTGTTGAGCAAACTAGAGCCAAGAGGCCGAGAAGTGAACTCGCGCTGGTTTTGCTGAAAGAGATTTAAAATGGACTTGGAGTCCATTAAAACAGACTAGGAGTATTAACAGTAAAACAGACTTGGACTTAAGACAGACCTGGAGCGTTACTAGGCATGGGAGCAGGTTTGTAAAGTTACACCCGTCTTTGCCAGTATTCTTCACCCCTTTTGTTTCCACATTAGATGTATTAGAGGTGTCTCACCACCTGCCCTTCCTGAGCTGAAACTAATCCATGATAACTTGCCTTTCTTTTCATTTTATAATCCACTCCTTTCCTCTATTTAATGTAGAATATTTAGGAAAACTTAGCATTCATCTGACTAACCTCAGAGAAGATACTTTTAAACCCAAAATAACACCTTTGATGCCACACATGACCCAGAGAGAACCAGATCAGTCTAGGTGTTACACGATCCTAAGATGCCAAGAGCTGATAAGACAAGATTACTGGTAAGATCCCCATGGACAAACCCCAAATCAGCAGGAAAGGTTGGGTTGCCAGGCTCATACCACCCTCTCTTGTTATCATGCCCATTGCTTGTCACAGGAGGTAGGCTTATCCCACTGCTGAGCGAGTGCTATGCCTGAACCACTCCTCACTGCGAGAGGAAGTCTTTAATCTGCATGAGCTACATTTGAGCTGTCAGTTTGCCTCTGCCCAAACTCCAGCATGGCCAAGACATGGAACTAAAATCCTTCCCATAGGCCAGACTAGTCTGTCCTTTCCTGGCTAGCATGGGCCCCTGAAGGTGCAAAGGAGATGCTTTGGGTTGGTAACCTGAATTGACGAGTGGTTTTGTTGAGGATGGACTGGCATGATAAAGGGCAGAGTGATCCATGAATCTAGTTAAAAGACTGTTGTAACAGTCTAGGTGAAAAATGCTTGTGGGCAAATAAGTGGATAGTTTTTAAAACGTATTTCAGAGCTATAATAGAACTAATAAGACCTATATACTAGCTTGTTTTGAAAGGGTGGGGAAAAAGGAATGATCTCAAAATGACTCTGGATCTTCCAGCTTGGAAAAACTTTGTAGTAAATTATTTAACTGATATAGGAACAAAGAAGAGGAGAAGTAGATTTGGTTGGGCAGCAGGGCAGGGAGAGAGCTAGGTTAGAAAGGATGGCCAAATGAGCTCTGATCACGCAATGCTTGTGGTGACTATGAACCATCCAGGTGGAGATGCCCAGCAGCATCTGGGCATATAGGTCTGTGATGGTTAATTTTGTGTCAACTTTAGTAGATTATAGGGTGCCCAGATTAAACATGGTTTCTGGGTATATCTGTGAGGGTGTTTCCAGATGAGATTAGCATTTGAGTAGACAGAGTCAGTAAAGTATAGTTGATCCTTGAACAGCACAGGTTTGAATTGTATGGGTTCACTTATATGTGGATTTTTTTCAACAAGTATATTGTAAAAATTTTTGAAGATTTGTAACACTTTGAAAAAACTCACAGATAAACCATGTAGCCTAGAAATATTTAAAAAGTTAGGTATTCATGAATGCATAAAATATGTGTAGATACTAGTGTATGTTATTTTCTAACATAAAATATATACCAATACATTATTAAAGGTTAACATTTATCAAAACATGCACACAAACACAGACTTACATGGTGTCATTCCCAGTTGAGAGAAATGTAAATATAAAGATGCAATATTAAATCACAACTGCATAAAATTAACTGTAGTACATACTGTACTACTGTAATAATTTCATAGCCACCTCTTGTTGCTATTTCAGTGAGCTCAAGTGTTGCAAGTAACTGCTTAAAGTTCCATGTGATGCTCATCATCTCCATGTGAGTAGTTTGTCTCTCCAGTAAATTGCATATCACAATAAAAAGTAATCTCTTGCAGTTCTTAAGTGTTTTTCACTGTGCAATATTGTAAACCTTGATTCACTCCAGGGAACCCATAGGAAGTACCACTAGTTATGCTGGAAGTGCTTCTAAAAAGCAGAGAAAAGTCATGACATTACAAGAAAAACTTTAATTTCTTATTATGTAGCATAAATTAAGGTCTGCAGCTGCAGTTACCCATCATTTGAAGATAAATGAACTCAGCAAAAGGACCATTGTAAAAAGAAAAAAAAAGAAAAAGGAATTCATGAAGTTGTGGCTGCAACTATACCAGCAGACATGAAAATCTTAGCACTTTCAGTGAAATATCTTTTAATCATGTACTGAAAATGTAGCTTTTATGTGTGTGCAGGATTGCTACAAGGAAGACATACCTACAGGTTTTAATATAATTTGAGGAAAAGCAAAGTTATTATATGATAACTTAAAACAAAATGAAGGCAAAGGATCTAAACCTGGAGAATTTAATGACAGCAAAGGATGGTTTGATAATTTTAGAAAAAAGTTGGGCTTAGAAAATGTCACGATAACAAGATAAGCAGCTTCTGCTGACCAAGTTGCAGCAGATGAATTCCCAGATGTCATTAAGAAAATCATTGAGAAGAAAGGATATCTGCCTGAACAGGTTTTTAATGCAGATGAAAGTGCTCTATTAAGGAGAAAAATAATGCAAAGGATATTAATATTATTAAGAAAGATAAATAAGCACCAGAATTTAACGCAGGAAGGGATAGGCTAACCCTATTGTTTTGGCAAATGCACTTGGGTTTATGACCAGGATTCCCCATATCTATAAAGCTGCTAACTTCAAGCCTTGAAGAGAAATGATAAACATTAGCTGCCAGCATTTTGCTTGTAAACAAGGCCTAGTCAAGAAGAACCCTTTTACTGGATTGGTACCACTAATGCTTTGTCCTGAAGTCAGAAGTAACTTACCAGTAAGGGATTGCCATTTAAAGTTCTTTTGATATTAGACAATGCCCCCAGCCACCCAGAACCACATGAGTTCAACACTGAAGGCATCAAACTTTGTCTATGTGCCCCCAAACACAATGTCTCTAATTCAGCCTCTAGATCAGGGGGTCACAAGGACCCTTAAGGCTCATTAAACCTGGCACTATATGGAAAGGATCATCAATGCTGTATAAGAAAATCCCTCTAGAGAGAACATCATGAAAATCTGGATGTATTACACCATTTAAGATGTCTTTGTTTTTCCAGAAAAAGCCATGAAATATATCAAGCTCAAAACAATAAATTCAATAAATTCCTGTTGGAGAAAACTGTGTCCAGATGTTGTGCATAACTTCACAGGATTTATGACAGATCCAGTCAAGGAAATCATGAAAGAGATTGAGAATATGGTAAAAAAACAAAAAAAAAGGTTGGGGGTGAAGGGTTTCAAAATCTTGGATTAGTTCAAGAGCTAACAGACACCACCGGAGAGGAATTAACAGAAGATGACTTGATGGAGATGAATGCTTCCAAGCAGCTGATGAGGAAGGAGACATAGAAGCCGCAACAGAAAACAAATTCATACGGATAATCTAGCAGAGAGTTCTGCTTGTTTAAGACTGCTTTTGACTTCTTTTACAAGATGGACCCTTCTGTGAAATGGTCACTAAAACCAAAGCAAATGGTGGAAGAAGGATTGATACCATACAGAAACATTTTAGAGACATGAAAAGCAAAAAAAAAAATTTTTTAAGTCAAATAGAAATTATTATGTGTTTTCATAAAGTTACACTGAGTGCGCCAGTCTCTCTTACCTCCTCTTCCACCTTCTCCTTCTTCCACCTCTGCCACCCCTGAGACAGCAAGACCAACCCCTCCTCCTCCTCAGTCTATTCAATGTAAAGATGGTGAGGATGAAGACCTTTATGACTATCCATTACCACTAAATGATACTAGATATATTTTCTCTTCCTTAAGATTTTCTTAACATTTTCTTTTCTCTAGCTTACTTTAAGAATACAGTATGTAATACATATAATGCAAAATAGGTGTTGATTGTCTATTTATGTTATTGGTAAAGCTTCCGGTCAATGGTAGGCTGTTAGTAGTGCAGTTTTGGAGGAGTCTACATGCAAATTTTCAACTGTGCAGGGGTGTGGATGCCTCCAACTTCCACATTGTTGAAGGGCCAACTGTAAATTATGGTTAGGCAACTTGCAAACCACTGAGGGCCCTAATAAAACAAAGGCAGAGGAAGGAGAAATTTTCCCATTTTTTCTCACTCACTACTTGAGCTGGGATGTCTCATGCCATCTTCTCCTGCCTCAGACTGGGATCTACATCACTGGCTTTCTTTGGGCTTCCAGACTCAGACCAAATTACAACCCCAGCTTTCTTGGGTCTCCAGCTTGGTGATAGCAGGTCATTGGACCTCTCCATCTCCAAAATCATGTCAGCTAATTCCTCATAATAAGTCTCCACATATATCTCCTATTTGTTCTGTTTCTCTAGAGAACCCTAACTAATATAAGGTCTGAAACCCAAGGGAATGATCAGTGCCCAAGGCTGGAGGTATGTCACTTTATTCACTTAAGTGGTGCCATTCCTGACCGTGTACTTAATGATCCAGTGATGCCCAGCCACTCCGTCATGTTCCCAGTGACTACATTGACCTCCCTATCTGGCGGGTCATAGGTCATTGAGAGCCTAACTCTGCCCCTAGATATAGCCTTTTAAGAGCATGGATCATGCCTTAATTAACTTGGAAACTTCATCTGTTAGGACACTTTCTGCTGCATCATTCCATAAGTGTTTGTTAAAATGAACCAGTTTGTTAAACAGGACATAACAATGATAGAAGTTGCAAATGTCAGGATTTCATTCTTTTTGTGCCTGAATAGGATTCTTTGCCTATATATACAACATTTTATTTATCTAGTCATCCACTGACAGACACTTAGGTTGATTCCATATTTTGAATATTGTGAATAGTGCTGCAATAAACATGGGGGTGCAGATGTCTCCTCAATATGCTGATTTTATTTCCTTCGGATATATACCCAAGTATTGGTAGATCATATGGTAGGTATATTTTTAGTTTTTTGAGGAATCTTCATATTGTTTGCAATGGTTGCTGAACTAATTTACACCCCTACTAACAGTGTATGAGCATTCCTCTTTCTCGGCATCCTTGACAGCATTTGTTATTTTCTTTTTGATAATAGCCATTTTCACTTGGATGAGATATCTCATTGTGGTTTTGATTTGCATATCCCTGATGATGGGAAGTCAAATATTGTATGTCCTCACTCATATGTCAGAGCTAAACAGTGGATCTCATGGAGGCAGAGAGTAGAATGGTGTTTGCCAGATGCTGGGAAAGGTGTGGAGGGAGGGAGAGACAAAGAGAGATTGGTTAATGGGTAAAAAAATACAGTTAGATAAAATAAGTTCTAGTGTTCAATAGCACAGTAGGGTGACTGTAGTTAACAAGATTTTATAGGATATTTCAAAATAGCTGGAAGAGATTATTTGGAATGTCTCGAACACAAAGAAGTGATAAATGTTTGAGGTGATGGATATGCTTATTATCCTTATCTGATCATTACACATTGTATACAGGTTTTAAAATATCACATATAGGCCGGGCATGGTGGCTTATGCCTGTAATCCCAGCAGTCTGGGAGGTCAAGGTGGGCAGATCACTTGAGGTCAGGAGTTTGAGATCAGCCTGGTCAATATGGTGAAACCCTGTCTCTACTAAAAATACAAAAATGAGCTGGGCATGGTGGCAGGCACCTGTAATCTCAGCTACTCGGGAGGCTGAGACAGGAGAATTGCTTGAACCCAGGAGGCAGAAGTTGCAGTGAGCCGAGATTGCACCACTGCACTCCAGGCTGGGCAACAGAGCAAGACTCCATCTCAAAAACAAAACAAAATAAAACAAAAATCACATACACCCCATAAATAGATACAATTTTTATGCACCAATAAAAAATTGTTTTAAAATGATAGAAGTCATAGAAAGGAAGCCGTAAGCCAGGGACACTGTGAAGAGTACTCTAAAGCTAACAAAATCACTTTTGTTTTGGATTTTGACTACTTTGACCCTCCCCATTGTACAGAAGATGGAGAAATAGCTTGATATGGTTTGGATATTTGTCCATCTCCTCCAAATCTCATGTTGAAATGTAATCTCCAGGGTTGGAAGTAGGGCCTGGGGATAAGTGTTTGGCTTGGTGCCCTCCTCACAGTAACGAGTGAGCCCTCACTCTGAGTTCACATCAGATCTGGTTGTTTACAAGTATGTGGCACCTCTCCGTCTTTCTGCCTTTCTCCCTCTCCTTGCTTCCACTCTTGCCATGTGATACATGGCTCACCCTGTACTTTCTTCCATGATTGGACACTTCCTGTGGCCCTCACCAAAAGCTGAGCAGATGTCAGCTCCATACTTCCTGTATAGCCTGAAGAACCATGAGCCAATCTGACTTGTTTTCTTTAGAAACTACCCCGTCTCAGGTATTTCTTTATGGCAACACAAGAACGGACTAACAAATAGCTGGTCTTCTAAAAAGTTAACTGTGATTGTTTCTGAAACTAGCATATGCTGAACACCTGTTTACAACAAACACGAAGATTTGTTTCCTTCATGCATACAATAAATATGTATGAAGCACTCATTATGTGCTAGATACTTATCTTAGGCATTCAGTGAATAAAAAGATGAATAAAACAGACAAAATTCCCTGTCCTCATGGAGCTTATGATCTAGTGGAGAAAGCAGCCAAAAAAAAAAAAAAAAAAAAAACTAAATAAATAATTGACAAGGTAAGTTCTATAGGAAAACAAAAACAAAAGGAAAGAGATGGGGAGTGGGAGATTTGCAGTTTTGAGTAAGATGGTGAGGAAACACCCTACAGAGATTCCATTCAAAACAACACCCTGTCAGGGTTTCATTTCCTTCCACTCCACTCAAATTGCTAAAACTACACTGGTGGGAATTATCCATCAATCAATTTGCTGATCACCTATGTTTTGTGAAGAAAAAGAAGTTCAGCAACTTAGACACATGCGTCCTCTGAGAACCGTCCTTGCTGAGGAAGGACTACCACCTCTTCCCAGGCAGTCAGAAAGCAGGGCCAGCAAGGGATGCACAGAGGTGAGAACGCCACATGTCCCAGGCCACTCCATTTAATTGTTAATGCCCCTAATGATAACGGGGCAAGTCCTTGGTTGCCCTGATTTCCAGAAATTAGCATGTCCCAATGGCCACCAGACGCTTCAGAGAGTTCTCAAGATGAGCATTTCTCATGTGCCCAGGAGCAGGCCCTGTGGATCAACTTTGTTGCCCTCATCACCCACCCCATCACCACTGCCCCTGCTGCCAACGACCTTGTCACTCCCTGCCTGCTGGGCATATCTCCCTTCTGCAATCTCAACACCGACCAGGCTTTGAGAGGAGATCTGGTTCTCCCCTTGTCATCTCTCTGTGGAGCTGGTCTGAGTAGGTAGGTGTGTTAAATCACCACAGCACACCTGAGACTAGGCTGTCACTGGTAAGAAGACTCAACTAACATACTAGGGTGAAGTAGAAGTGCAGCATAACTTAAATCTGCTAATAAAGGTGGCCCCTCTTTAAGCCCATTCACCCAAACCTGGCCTTGGAGGTTCTTACCTATCCAGTCTGCCCTGCCATCCCTTCTATCAGCTCATCCTCCATGCTGGGAAGGAGTGAGCATCTTCACCTTGAAGCAAGGGCCCCAGTGATCCCAAGCCCACGTCATTCTAAGGCAGAGTCCCCCTACGTCTTTATAAGGTGAGAAATATAGAATGTGATGGCAGGAAAAATGTATCAATTCACCTTGGGAGAAGAACTACTTGTATCTACTTATCTATAGGGTGTGGCTGGACCCTCTGATTCCAGAAGATAATCACACAATGGACTTGCATTGATTCATTTCCCTAAATCCAGTTATCTCATAGGAAATATCACCCCGTGGTTTCCTACGGGCAGAGTTGGAAAGCCAGCCACCAGCAGCCCTGCAAAAGTGGGTAGTGCTTGTGGCTTCACCACCTTCCCTTTCTGGGACCTTATCCTCCCAGCAAGGTGGAGCAAGTTTCTTTTTATTGCCACCCTGTTCCAGAACCCGGTCTCTGTGTGTATCAGTCATCCCACCTGCTGAAACGCTGACTGATGACATTTTAATATGAATGAGTTTCAGACAGAACTATTCCACTACATATTTGCATAATTAATCCTTTATCTCTTTATTGGGAATCAGAGGCTTTGTCTCCTGTTACATGGATTTCAGGCATCAGCAGGTAGGTGGGAGCTATTTTTGGAACAATGAAGAGCCTGAAATTATAAGACCACATACAAAAGCCGAAACCTGAGAGTCGACCTGACCTTGTCTTCTAAGATGATCAGGCTGGGCAGAAGGGTTTCTGCCTGCACATGTCCCTTCTTCTCCTGGGAGGGTGGGGAGCTGCACATTTCCAGGACAGTCTGGGGAGGAGAGATTTGTCTTGAATTCAGAAGAGCTCTTCCTGGCAGCCTTGCTGACATGACCCTTCCTTCACCTTGTTCCTCTTCTCGTATTCCCTTAAAGCTGCCCAAATCCCACCTTTTCTTGTGGAAGAATCCCCAATGCCATTGTGTTTCAGGTTTCCAAGCCCATCAAGCATTTACTGAAGAAATGCCCAAGATTGTGTGTGGTATCCACTTTGAGTGAACACCGTAATGCACAGCTTTGTCAGAAACTTCCTGCCCAAGGAAGACCTCAGAGAATGCCCACATCACCTGCCAGAGGTGAGAGCCCAGGGAGAAGGGAGCAAATCTCTAAACAGACACAAGTTGAAGATATTGTATGAGGAAGCACCCAACCAGGGTGCACTGGACAAAAATATAGAACAACTGGATATCTGTGCGATTGCTTGGTTTTCCTTGTGGTCCTCCAATTTCTCTGTTGCTACCTCATCTACATTTTAAAATAAAAAGAAACAGACCTAACAATCAATCCTACAATGAGTAGTTAGAAGCCACAGATAAAGAGTCCTGTCTTCCCTGGAGATGGGTAATTCAAAATTACTTGGAGAAATACACTATCCAGTCATCTGAAATTAAACATGTTCTCTAAAGGGCAGCCACTGGCAGGAAACACCATCATCCATCACTGGGCCCTGCTGGAGCCTCTGTCTATGAGGCTGAGCCTGGGGGTGGCACACAAAAGAAACACAGGCTCCAGAACCATGTTTCTCTTCTAGAACCACATAAAACAGCACACTCAACTCAAAAGAAATTAGAAATGGCGAAGGAGGGCACATTTTTATTTAGTGTTCTGCCACTTTTCAGGGATTCCAGTATAAGCCCATTAGGGTATGCACACAACACAAAAGAGACCAGCCAACCCAATGCAAACATCAAACCAGCTATGCAGCATTTCAAACAAAATACAGCCATTGTTTGACTGCATTGCTCACTTTTCAGAAGGTTTGTGGCTGTCCTGATCTTCCCTATAAATCTCAAAGCTCCTATTTTAAAGTCCTCTGGTCCTCATAACTAGATTACTGCTCAGAGCTCAGATTATTGCAAAGCAGGCATCAAGCAGGATACTTCTGCATAAAACGAAGGGATTTTAAACACTAGCACACACAGCAGCAGCTGCTGCTTGGTAGAACTGAATGGGAATGGGAGAGGGGCCTTCTTCCTCTGAGAAGATAGAAAAACACTCTCTAATTTTTGTTCAAGGATTTGGGAGTATAAAACAAACAGCTCGTCGTGTTCCCACATTCCATAGTCAAGATGTTCTGCAGAGATTGGAACTAAACTGCTCAAAGTGACATTAGGAGCTGTGTAAATCAGGCGGAGAGCCTCTCTGGGGCTATAAATCTCAGGCAAGGTTAAGGTCATGACCCCAGAAGAAGAGAATTCAGACCCCTCTTCTGAGAAACCCAGGGCTGAATACTTGCATACTGCTGGACAATCAGAAAATCCCACCAGCAGCAAGAAGGCATGGCACTTTACCAATGAATTTTTCCAGTGGAAATTTCTGGCTCAATGAGGGAGAACCATGGTGAACCAGAACTTCAGATCTAGTATGTTTGTACACATTAGGGGAGTCTTTTGAGGCCCTGAATGCTATCTGCTCTTTGTCTTCCTGCCTCAGATCATTAACTACCCTACATGGAACAAAATCTCCATTAAGGAAAAAGTGAACGACAGCAACAATTCCATGCTGATATGGTCTGGCTTTGTGTCCCCACCCAAATCTCATCTTGAATTGTAATTGCAATTGTAATTCCCATGTGTTGGGGGAGCAACCTCGTGGGAGATGACTGAATCATGGGGGTGGTTCCTCTGTGCTGTTCTCGTGAAAGGGAGTGAGTTCTCGTGAGATCTGATGGTTTTCTGAAGGGCTTTTGCCCCCATTTTCTCTGCACTTTTTTTCATTCTTCATTCTTCTCCTTCCTGCCACCATTTGATTTACCACGATTGTAAGTTTCCTGAGGCCTCCATAGCCCTGCTGAACTGTGTGAGTCAATTAAACCTCTTTCCTTTATAAATTACCCAGTCTTTGTTATGTCTTTATTAGCAGTATGATAACTGACTAATACCTGCTATATACCAGGGAATTTTCATATCTATATATAGACACATACTTACACACATGTTGGGAACAAGCCCCCCAAAATCTGGCCATAAACTGGCCCCAAAACTGGCCATAAACAAAATCTCTGTAGCACTGTGACATATTCATGATGGCCATAACGCCCACGCTGGAAGGTTGTGGGTTTACCGGAATGAGGGCAGGGAACACCTGGCCCGCCCAGGGCAGAAAACCACTTAAAGGCATTCTTAAGCCACAGACAATAGCAAGAGCGATCTGTGCCTTAAGGACATGTTCCTGCTCCAGTTAACTAGCCCAACTTACTCCTTTAATTCAGCCCATCCCTTCGTTTCCCATAAGGGATACTTTTAGTTAATTTAATATCTATAGAAACAATGCTAATGACTGACTTGCTGTTAATAAATATGTGGGTAATTCTCCGTTCGGGGTTGTCAGCTCTGAAGGCTGTGAGACCCCTGATTTCCCACTTTACACCTCTATATTTCTGTGTGTGTGTCTTTAATTCCTCTAGCGCTGCTGGGTTAGGGTCTCCCCGACCCAGCTGGTCTCGGCACACACATGTATATGTACACACATATATACACACACATATATATACACACATATATACACACACATATATATACAATTTATGTATCAGTCCTCACACCTCTATACTACTTGTATTTTTTAAAAGAGTAAATTGAGGCACAGAAAGGATAAGAGATTTCCCTGAAATCATCACCCAACTGGGACTGAACTCCAGGCAATGTGATATTTGCTCTGTTGCTGACTTTAGTAAGGAGGGCTCCTCTATGGCAGGACAATGAGATAAACCATCCAGAGTGGAACTCAGGAAGACCCAGGGCAGAATTAGGCTGAATAGATCTTCTAGAGAGTGAAATGAGGAATGTGATTGCAAAGAATCTCCATCATGAAGAAAACACCAAGGGCCAGGAGCCTGCACAGCATGACTTCTGATGAGCACTGGCCTTAAAAATGTGATGGGGCACATTTGGGGGGACATCTTCCACTTCTTCTCCAGCCGTGCAACTTCTGCCCTCCCCACTGTGTGTGCTTTATTTAGTGACTTGCTTTAACAATAGAATATGGCAGAAATAACTGAGAGTGATTCCAAGGGTGGGTTTTCATTTCTCTTGGGTGGATACCTAGGAGTGGAATGGCTGGACCATATGGTACATTTTTGCTTAACTTTTTAAAGAACCGCCAAACTATTTTTCAAAGTGGCTGCATTATTTTACACCCCCTCCAGCAATGTGTGAGGATTCAACTTTCTCCAAATCCGCCCCAACTCGTGTTATTGTCAGTCTTCTGGATTAGAGCCTTTCGGTGGGTGTGAAGTGCCTTCTCAATATCCTTCACAGTTCTAAACTTTAAGCAAAAATAAAAGTTCCAAGTGATCACATTAAATGATAGAATTCAATTAACTCAAGTTCTGGTTCTTCCTCTTTACACAATCAGTATATTGTCCCTGTTTATTTCAAATTGACAGTTTTAAAAAATCACAGGGATTGGAAACTGGAATTGAATTATGCCCACAGCAACACAGAATAATTCCAAACCCTGACTTACTCTTAGTCTTACTTACTCTTGAAACAAGCCCATGTCGCTGAGTCTGCTTATGTCAAGGACTATGAGGAGGAGGTTCTCTAAATTAACCTCCTTGTTGTCTTTTGAAATGTTGTTAAATAATCGATAATAAAATATGCTAATTTGAAGTTTACATGTATTCTATCACAAGTCAGCAGTGATTCTATCACAACTGCAGCAACTCATTACAACTTAGGACAATAAACTGTTTTACCGGGGAAGAATAATTTATCACTAAATTATTTAGCATTGCCAGCTCATGGTGATAATAAAAGGCAGTTCAAAGTTTAGTTGGTGTTCTTACGTTTTCAAATGATCTCAGGTGATGCAAGAATGAACCCTTCCTGCTTACGCCCCAGGCAGATGCTCCCACCCCCTTTGTGGTACCCCAGCCGAGGACCATCCCCTCACCCCTGGAGGAAGCTGTGAGCATGTGGGAAAGCTGTGGCTTCTTACTGTCTGGTATATATTTTAAACCAGAAGAATTGCAATGGTTTAAATTATCACCTTTATAAATTGCCAAGGGACACTGGCCATTTGGCAAGTGGTTTCTTATAAAGCAATGAGGGGAGATGGAGAGCATCTTCCTGCTCTTGCCTCCTAGACCGTCTTCTGAAATTCATTTAATTCTGTTCTGTGCTTACTGGGCTACCGTCTGATTATGATTTCGCTCCCCACTTCATCCTGGGCTTTTCCTTATTTGTGCTCTATCTTGTTTTTATAGATTCCCCTGTGAATGCAGAAGAGAATGTGCTAAATGAACACATCTTCAGTGTGATCTGATCATCAATAGACTTAACCAAAAAGCAGAAAAGAGAAGCAAGTGAACGCACTCCAGTGCTGACTGGGGTAGGGGTCAGGGACACTAGGGCACCCCTCATACTGAAGCATGAAAAGGCAGTAAACCTTTGAGAGGCACACACGGGAAATGAGCAAAAAAGTGCAGTTACCTCGAAAGGACAGGATGACTCCTAGTTCAGAATGACAGGAAGTTGGTTCCGTAAAACCACAAAGAATGTTCTGCCACAGGGGCAGATGGTCAGTCTTGGAACCGCAGGAAAGGACAAGAGGTGAAAGCTGGAAATGCCCACCTGAGGTCTGCCTGGGCCATGGGCTTCCAGACCCTGGTTTCTTGTCTGTGCAGCTCTCTGGGTAGACAGAGGCCACGGGAGTCTCACCCTTGCCTCATTTAATTCTGTTCTGTGCTTACTGGGCAACAGTCTGATTATGATTTTGCTCCCACACTGGGAGGCTCATAGAGAGAAAATGTGCATGCAGGCTCAGAAACTGTTTCTGGATCTCAGAGCAGAGCAGCAGGTATAGGTGGGGCAGAGGGCATTGCGGGGTAGACAGATGAACAAAACCAGGGCCTCCATAGATGGGGCTTCCAGGTCACAGAAAGCATTCTTCCAGCCCCGCCTCCACCCCAGTGCCTCCCTCCGAGTCATCAGGCAATACCTTAGCCAGGCCAAAAGTAGTTTTAAAGAATGTCTCTTCCCAACCATATTGAACATTTGCATGATTGGACTTTCTCAAAAAAGGGAGCCTATAAGGAAGGCAGAGTCCTCAAGAATAGACATCCCAGGGCACACGCGAAGCTCCAGCAGAGGGACTCATGAACACGGCTGCTCAAAATCCAGCCATTTTCACAACCTCAAAATCCAGCTGTTTTCAAAGAACTTGTGCTCAGAGCATCATCGTGCAAATTAAAATTGTGGTAGCCAATATTCTTATGGGTGCATTAACATCTCTGAAATTTAGATGAAGAAGGGGTTCACACAAAGTGGCAAAATTCACCAGGGAGTCTATTGCTGTTATTGTTTCATGTGGCCATTCTCCCAGAAATTACTTTCCCATAATCACCCATCTCTACAGGAACAGAGCTGTTCTGAGCAGCATGCTAAGCGCAGTTTCTGAGAAGCCCAAAACCTCAAAAAGACTGTTTTTATTTTAGAGGACAAACTATGAAAGGTTTCTTCTAAAACGTTCCATCTGGAACCTCCACCCTTACACATTAGGTGAGTATCAAAGTGATTCAGTGAATCATTTTCTGTTCCTAATACCAAAAGTAAGTTCATCTAAGCGTAAAGGCAAGCAAGGAGGGAGTTTGATATGACAGCATTTATTGAAGAAAAGACTGCAGCACTCCGCATGAAGAGAAAGGAATGAGCCCTAAGACCTCTCCTACCCTCCCATTAGCTTGGAGAGCACTGAGTTTGCACTCAAAGGTCTCTATCAAGGGTCATTTAAAAGCTACACTTGCTTTAATGGTTAATGTAACAGTGGATTTAAACCAATCATGTGATGTATCAGTGAGGAGAGATGGTCTTCAAAGATCCTAAGACTTTTGTCAAGGAATCCTAGCAGATAATGGCCCAACAGGAGGGAGAAAATCGGGGGAAGAGGGTTGACTGAAGGTAAAGTAGCCTGGAGAAGTAGCAGCTCTCCCTGCAGCCTCTCTTTAGCTCCCAAGTGAGTTACATGAGCTGCGAAAAGTCTGGAAGATTTGGTTTTAGGGTTTTATTGGCATTCTCTGTATCAAGTGATCACATAAAGTCTTTTACAGGCACAGATCCTGCTTCCCTTCTTAATGTGCTAAAACTCTAGGAATTAAGGGA
This sequence comes from Rhinopithecus bieti, assembly GCF_001698545.2. Classification (NCBI taxonomy): domain Eukaryota; kingdom Metazoa; phylum Chordata; class Mammalia; order Primates; family Cercopithecidae; genus Rhinopithecus; species Rhinopithecus bieti. Next base: position 252,236 of record NW_016825767.1, on the reverse strand, counting down.
AACAGCAATTCAGAAATTCAATTGTATAGATTTGCTCTTTTTTGATTCATTAAAGGACTTCAACATGATGAAGCTGGTATAATTGGCAGATATATTAAAATGCCTGGCAAAATGACTGTACAGCTTTCTCTTCGTTTCTGTGGCACGAACACAACCTGACAAATGGCACCCTCAAGAACATGGAGCTCCTGTGTTTATTTAACAGGCTAGAAAGATGAAAAAAATTCTCCCAGGGTGCCCAGTGGAAAATGATTGCTGGCAGGAGATAGTAGCTACAGGAACAAAAAGGTAGAAAGTCAGGCCTGATGAAAAAGTGAACTGAAAGCTCCCCTAGCGCCAGCCCAACATTCTTTTAGTTTTTATATTCCACAAAGAGAACATAAAAGGGGACCTTAGCATACATGCTGGTTTTTAAAATAATTCCTGTTCCCTCCCTCCCTCTTCTTTCTTTGATTTCCTTCCTTCCTTCTTCCCTTCCCTTCCTCCTTCCTTTCTTTCTCCTTTTCTTCCATCTCTTCCTTCTTTCCTTTTCCTCCTTCCTTCCTTCAACTCTGTAACTCTAACTCTTCCCTTTTCTTCCTTCCTCCCATTCTTCTTTCCCTCCCTTCTTCCCTCCTTCCTTCTAACAGTACTAAGTACTCCATGTTGACAACCTAATGTTGTAGACAAACACATACACCCACTAATATACATATACAAATACCTATATATATATACATAGTTTTGTCATTGTTTAATATTATTCACAGAAATGCAGTATTATACATTTTTCTGCACCTAGATTTTTCTCAGTAATACATCAAGGAAATCCTAACCAACTGAACTGGTTTTGCAGTAATTTATTGTTTTTAAGGGCTGCAAAATATTTTATGATAAAGATGGATTAAAACATCCCCCTATTTATGATGATTCACCTTATTTCAGAATGTTAATTGTATGAATAATGCTATAATGGACATTGTATATATATATTCTTATGAAATTATATTATTATGTATTTCTATTATTTAGAATAGCTTCCCAGGAATGAAACTGGTTCACACAAGTGTAGTGAATTGTTATTTTTAAAAACGAAGATATAGTCATACTGCAATTTTAAAACGGCTTTAACAATTCACATTTCATTGCAAAGGATGACACCACCTTTTCCTCTCTGCATTCTTACCTTTAAAGGGAGGGGTAGTGTTGTCATTCTATTATTTTTTTGTTAATTACATATATATTTACATAGTTATAATTACATATATAATTACATAGCTATAAAGGGACACAAATTTGCATTTCCTTAAGCACTAAATTTTGACATCTATATGTTTATGGCCATTGTATATACTTTTGGGTGAATTATCCATTTATGTCTATTTTCTATTATTTGTTGCTTATTAGCAAGAACTCTTGGTGTTTAAAGATGTTAACTTTTATCTATCATCTGTGATGTAAATGTATTTTTAACTCTACAATTTCTCATTGACCTTGTTTCAATATCCTACAGATTTTGGTTTCTTGTCTTGGTTAAGAAGTCTCTACAAACCCTAAATTGTATGTATAGACTTCTAGACTTTCTTCTGCACATTAATTCATTCATTCATTCATCTATTCATTTATTATTTTTACACTGAAGTCTTCAGTTCCCTGAAATTTATTTGTTTATATTCTGAGAGACAAGTGCTCATTTCTATTTTCTCCTGGATGGAGATTCAACACCTTCCTTCTCACTCTGAATGGAAATAGCAACTTCATAATATATTAAAGTTGCATATATTTTGGAAGCTAGTTGGAAGATTTGCTATTCAATCACTCTAACTTGTTTATTTCAAAAACCATAAGTGACTTATATGTTTGATTATAATGACTTTGCAGTGTGTTTTAATATCTGCACTCATTATTCTTTTCACACGTTTTATTCTTGGGCATTTAATTTTCTATGTAAACTTAAAGATCACTTAATATTATTTGCAAATGGTGTGATTCTAATTGGAATTGCAATATATTGCATAATAACATACCTCAATATTACATATGTTATATACATATTGATGTATATAATGAGTTTGGGGAGATCTAACATTTAAATTATTTTCAGTCTACAGATCTAAAAACTTAGTTTACCTCTAGAACTTAGTATGCTGTTCCATTTGTTTGAGTTTTATTCTCAGGACTTTATAGTTTTCTTCACACAGGATTTCTTTGCATTGTATTGCAACCATGAATTAATTTTTTCCATTTCCATGTTAGATGACTTTTGCTGTTGATTATCACATGTGCATATTTTATATGTCCCCATTTTATCAAATGATCTCATCAACTCGAATACTGTTTTTCTTAAGTCTGTTGGGTTTTTCAGGAATACAATAATATTATCAACAAAAGTAGAGTTTTAATCTTTCTTTTCCAATGTTTATATAAATCGTTATTTTTAAAATTTTATTTTAGAGATGGGGTCTTGCTGTGTTGCCCAGTTGGGACTCGAACTTCTCGGCTCACAGGATCCTCCTGCCTCAGCCTTCTGAGTAGCTAGGACTATAGGCAGGCATGCCCCTCCATACCTGGCATTGACAAATTATTTTACTGCCTTTTCCCACTGCATTTGCTAGAACCTCTAAGACAACAGTAACGGTAAGATCAAGCATTCTTATCTGATTCCTGATAACAATGGAAGTGATTTTAGTGTTTTGTTGTTTAAAATAACATTTGCTTATTTTGTAGTTTTGTCACAGTGTTTTGTTTTGTTTTGAGATGGAGTCATGCTCTGTCGCCCTGGCTGGAATGCAATGGCTCGATCTCGGCTCCTGGGTTCAAGTGATCCTCCCACCCCATCCTCCCGAGTAGCTGGGATTACAGGCGCACACCACCATGCCTGGCTAATGTTTGCATTTTTAGTAGAGACAGGATTTCACCATGTTGGCCAGGCTGGTCTCAGACTCCTGACCTCAGGTGATCCGCCCACCCCGGCCTCCCACAGTGCTGGGATTACAAGCGTGAGCCACTGTGCCCAGCCCATAGTTAATAAGGCTCCTCATGTACATGTTTTCATAAAGTTGTTAAGAATAGGTACTGGATTTTTATCAAAATGGCTTTTCAGCATCAATTGATATGTTTATTTTTCTGCTCTAATACGTTGATTTAATGAATTATATTGCTGGATTTCCTGAAACCCATATAACCTTGCATTTTTGCAATAAACTCTACTTGGCCATAGCGTATTGGTCTGTTAATACATTTTGAGATTACTCAAGCTCAGATCACATTTAGAGTATTTTTGCATCTAATAGATGGCATTGATCTTTTTTGCAGAATCTTCTTAGGGTTTTAGTAATAAGATTGGCATTACAAATACAATGAGAACTTGTCTATCTTCGTCTATAGTCTTAAATAGTTTAAATCACATCAGAATTGCCATTCTTTAAGGTCAAATAGTGTTCAGCTATCAAATTATCCAATCCTGTTAACTTTTTCAATAACACATTTTAATCACTTTTCTAGTCTCTTCTTGAGTGTTCAGTCTATTCATTTTCTACTGCTTCACTCGATTTTAATAATTTGTATTTTCCTAGGAAATATCAATGTTGTCTATGCTTCCAAGGTATCTGGTTGAGATTAAAGTTTTCATATGTGGTCAAGTATACAATCAACTATTTTTGTAAATATTACATGGACATTTAAAAACTGCATGTTCTTTAGTAGTCACAAATGAATACATTGTATTAAATAAATAGAAACATATTGAATCCACTTTGTACTAGATATTCAGGATGGGCTCAGGATAAATAGGTCAGCTTTCTCCCTGTCTCCCTTGGCCCATCACCAAACTCTTGTATAATGGCATTCACCACATCTGTCTCTGTTGAGTATGTAACTCCTGTGCCTATTGGCTGGGTAACTCCTATTTATGCCTAGGTCTCAATTTCATGCCACTTCCTTCAGAAAATCCTCCTTAATATCCTTGACTAGGTTGGGGAACAGTGGTATCATGCACAGAACTTTTTCTTCGTGGCACTTGTCTCATTCGTAATAATACAGTTATTTGTTTAAGTAATAGAGTAATGTCTTTCTCTCCTATTATCTAGTAAACTCCAAGGATGGAATAATGTCAGGTTTATCTTAACCTCAAAACATAGTAGAACATAGTAGTGTACCTGGCACATAGTAGGCAAGCAAAAATGTTTCTTATATGAATGACTGAATGAACGAATGAACAAATGGTCTGTTAATCAGAGGAAATACAAATTTGGAAACTGTCACTGACAATTTTCTACCACGTGGTTGGAAATTCAGCCTACCACATCAAAGACCGCTGAAACAGACATGCAAGAAAAAACTGAGCTGAGACATGGAAGAAAACAAAATTTCCTGGCTCATAAGACTATATCAATCTCCACTGAAAGCTTAAATCAGAACCCCAATTACATCCCATTCCACAGTTTTGTCAGACCTGATGTAGCCTTAGAACTCCACTTTTCGTTAAAGCTAAAAACAATAGATTTCTTTAGTTTTGTCTAATGCTTCTTTTCCATTTCAGGATCCCATCAGGGATATCACACAACATTTAATCATCATATCTCTTGGGCTTTTCTTGGCTCTGACAGTTTCTTGGACTCTCCTTGTTTTTGATGACCTCATCATATTTATGTACTTTATTTTATTCTGTCTAATTTTATGTTTACTTTGTGTTCACTTTGGTTTACTTTGTTGTCTCTTCTACTTCCTTTTGTTTTTTAACTAGTTTTCAAAAGTTTCTTGTTATTAACATTTTCCTTTTGAAAATATTGTTATTCTACTATAATTTCCTACTCTATAAATGTCTTCCATCTCTCTAGAAACTCATAAGAAAGCAGATATTCCTGTTTTATAATTTAACTAAACAATACATAACTTATTTCCTTCACCAAGTTCATCTATCCCAATAAAGTGAGTCTTTTAGAATATTTTCACTTCTCTATTCTTCTCCACTCTACCTTTACCCAGATCAGAATAAAATACTGTAAGTGCTTTGCTTCATTTCACTATATTCTTCCTTCACCCCAACTTCTACGTTTTTCTAAAGTAGCTTAGTATTTCATTCCAGATTACCAGAATTGCTTGGCCGGGCACAGTGGTGGCTCATTCCTGTAACCTCAGCACTTTGGGAGGTTGAGGCAGGAGTATCACTTGAGCTCAGGAATTGGGACAACATAGGGAGAACCCCATCTCTAAAAAAAAAGAAAACAAAAAATGAGGCGGGAGGTTACTTTGAGCCCAAGAGGTTAAGGCTGCAATGAGCCGTGATTGCACCATTGAGCTCCTGCCTGGGTGATGGAGTGAGACTCTGTCTCAAAAGAAAAAAAAGAAAAGAAAAAGAAAAAAGAAAACAAGAGAATTGCCTTTTCTTGTTTCAGAATTCTCATTTAGGGTCTACTACTGTCATTGGATTTAATTATATGTGCACTGCTGACAACTGTTTTTTTCTACCTCATGTGCTCCTGTCTTTGTTGGTGGGGTTGCTGGTACTGGGAGGAGGGTGGTACTATGGCACTATTTGCTTACAGTCTTCCTCTAGCAGTTTCCTCTATTCCAGCTGCATAGGCAACCTACTCAGAACCTACTCTGAAACTCAGCACACGCACGCCTTTCTCCTCCCCAAAAGGCCAATGGCATCCTGAGTGGGTCTAAGGATCTCAGGTTGCAGCCCTTTTCTCTCAGTAGTCAGGTGCCTCTCCCCCATTTCATGTAAGGTGTTGCACATGAAACATTGAATGACACTCTGATTCTCTAAGTCACTGGTTATTTCTGTCTAGAAGTTTATCATATTTTCTCTTTATTCTTGAAATTTAAGAATTTGCCAGATCCCCTTCAGTGACTGAGTTTGTTTTTGTTGTTGTTGTTACTGTTGTTGTTTTTTCTCATCCCTTCTGCTTGGAACTTGGTGAATAGTTTCAATGTGCACATTCAGGTTGTTCTTAATCTCAGACATTTTCTTCTTTTATGAGTTTAACAATGGCCTCTTCTCCAACTGTAGCTTTTCTCTCTGGATCTTCTTTTATTCACGTGTTAGTTTGTCCAAGAGAGATTCTCCAAAACCCTATTATTTTCTCACATGATGGTCTTCTGCTTGTACTTTTGCTCTGTGTCTCTTTTTTTTTTTTTTCCGAGACGGAGCCTTGCTCTGTAGCCTAGGCTGGAGTGCAGTGGCACGATCTCAGCTCAGGGCAACCTCTGCCTCCTGGGTTCAAGCGATTCTCCTGCCTCAGCCTCCTGAGTAGCTAGGACTACAGGCACGTGCCACCATGCCTGGCTAATTTTGTTTTTGTATTTTTAGTAGAGACGGGGTTTCACCATGTTAGCCAGGATGGTCTCGATCTCCTGACCTTGTGATCCGACCACCTCAGCCTCCCAAAGTGCTGGGATTACAGACATGATCCACCACGCCCAGCCTGCTCTGTGTTTTATGTAAGTCTGAAGTTAAGTTTAAATGTGAATTTATACTGTGTTATATAATGTTCTTTTTTGTTGTTGTTTTCTGTTTTGTTTTTTTGGCTCAGGGTCTCATTCTGTTGCCCAGGCTGGTGTGCAGTGGTATGATCTCGGCTTACCACAACCTCCACCTCCCAGGTTCAAACGATTCTCCTGCCTCACCCTTCCAAGTAACTGGGATGACAGACATGTGCCATCATGCCTGGCTAATTTTTGTATTTTTAGTAGAGAGGAGGTTTCACCATGTTGGCCAGGCTGGTCTTGAACTCCTGGCTTCAAGTGATCTGCCCGCCTTGGCTCCCAAAATGCTGGGATTATAGGTGTGAGCCACCGTGTCTGGTCAATACAATATTATATAATGTTATTTTAATGTTGCCTCTGAAATTTCCTATAACTTGTGGAGCTACCATTGCCACCTCTGCTGCCACTGCTGTTACAGATGCTGGGCTGGCCACCCCCTCAGAAACCACCGTACCTTGGACTTCCCTGAGGCGCGCCCATGAGACCCGGCCAACCGCTGTGTATGCACCCTGCCCAACTGCCCTGGGCTGCTGCTCACCCTACCCATCCATGTGTGCACTGCTGCCTGGCATATGCCCTCTGCCTATGCGCAGGCTACACTGGCCCACAGACATCATCACAAAACACAAGTCCAAAGAAGAAGTCATACTACGAATTTCAAGATGGTCACAGAAGAACATTAAGCCATGCAATTACACAGGGGACACTGCCATGAAGCCAGCCCTGTCTGGGAGCCTGGGCATACAGCAATGGTAATTTCCACTTTCCCAGCCTCTAGTCACTAGTGGTTTGAATTGAGGTGTTTAATGCACTTTGTATTGCCAAGCTAGTAAGTAATTTGTCTTACCAATCTTCAGTTACAGTCTCTCCTCCTAGAAACAATAAAGGCTTTGTACAACTTTCTAAGCCAGCAATTGTCTCTCCTCTTTCTAAACAAGTTGGCTGTCTTTCCTAGGAAACCAATGTGAACAGAGCTTTGAATAGTCACTAATGACTTAAATTAGTTGCTGGGTCTTTCTGAGTCCTTAATTTTCTCCAGGAGTTATTAGCTCAGGCATAGAGAAACACCAGACTTATCTAGCTCTTGAAATCACCATGGCCATAAATGCAGTTCATAGCGTAATTCAGAGTGCAAATTCTGGAGCAATCCTGCCTATTCAAATCCTATTCCTACGTCACCTTTCCTACTGGAAGCCTTTGGCATAAGCTATGGTTTGAATAGAGCCCCTCCAAAATTCAGGTGTTGCCAATATGATAGTATTAAGAAGTGGGGCCTTTAATAGGTGATTAGGCCATGAGAGCTTCTTCCTCATTAACGGGATTAAGGCCTTTATAAGAGAGGCTTCACATAGCATTCTGCTAGTTCACTCTTTGCCCTCTACCTTCTACCATGTGAGTGTGCAGCAAGAAAGCCCTCGTCAGATCCTGTCACCTTGATCTTAGACTTCCAGCCTCCATTACTGTGAGAAATACATTTATGTTCTTAAATTACTCAGTCTGTGGTCTTGTGTTATAGCAGCACAGATTAAAACACATGTTATTCGCCTCTGTATACTTGTTTTCTTGTCTTTAAAATGAAGATAATAGAATATCTTCAAACATAAGGCTTGATAAGTGTTTATTACATTCCAGTTCTAAATAAATGGGGTTCAGTCTCTTAGCTTACAGCAGTGATGTTCCTAAGAAAACAAAAATGCTAGCTTTGACTTGCATAACTCTTTCTATTAGATGTGGAGGATGTTTACTATTGCTTTCTGAAGGGGTCTGCAAAACAGCAGAAATGGGAACCCAATTCAGCAAGGTCATTACAAAAGTACAGCTGGGTGAAGGCTGCTGCAGAATCAGCTGAGGGTGTGTGTGTGTGTGTGTGTGTGTGTGTGTGTGTGTGTGTGTGTGTGTAGGTATGCGTGTGAAGATAGGGCTCTGAGTCTGCATATCATCTACCCTGTGCTTACGTGAAAGAAGGCCTTGGGTTTCCCTGTATATATCACCAACAAATATGTGCAGCTTTCATTTGATTACTGGAATTGCCTCCTCTTGTTTACCTCTCAGTTGTCAGCAGAGCTCCAATGAGACAACACAGATAAGTAATACAGAACAGAGCACCTCCTCTTACCCACACAAGACAAACAGCAGGCATTTTTTGAGTGTTTTGTTTTGTTTTAAGTGAGATGAGGCTTTTCAAACCCACCTATTGTAATACTTGGTCATGGATTTGAAGTAGAAGCCAACAGCAAGGTTCTGTAAAAAGGAATTAGAATTTAAAAAGAAATTCATATTGAAGTTTCATCAGCTTTGCTAGTATGGACTAAAAGGTTAATTCAGGTTAATTCATCAACCCTAGATGCTAATAGAAAGGCATGTTAAAAATTGATTTCTTCCTGACATACTTTATAAAATATATGTGTGACCTGTTACAAGGAAATCAAATTATCAAAAATGCTGAAGTTGTAATAGTTGGTCAAATTCTCCCATGAGATTTGTGTTATACAGTAGTATCTGCAGGTGTCTCTGGCTCTAAAGGAGTGGCCTCTAGAAACGGTCATGAAACTTGTGTCCTGTCTATTCCCCTGTCTCCACGGGCCTAAGCCCGTTCTGCCCCCCATCCAGGATGAGGTCTGGCTGTCCGAGGTTGCCCCATAGAGTGCTTATCCCACTTTTTGTTGCCTTCTGTACCAGCTGTATTAACATCTGATGAAAAGCTGAACAAGGAAAAGAGAAACCACGTTGGAATTCAAACCACAGAGGGAATGTTATACACAGAATTGGTTATGCGGTGGGTAACGGAATTGCTGAGAAGCCAACCAGGGATGATAAGGAAACACTAAGAGTAGCAAACAGTAGAAAGCTACTACTTCCCCTGGGCTATAGGATGACAGAGGACAGAGGATGTGTTACTGGGCTCCCAGGAGTCAGGGTCACCTGGGAGAGGCTCCAGTGAGACTGGAGGCATGAAGGAGATTCAGCGCCACATCTCAGACCAATTAAATTGGAATCCCTGCCATCAGTGGTTTTTAAAATTCCCCAAGTGATTCCAAAGTGCAGTCAAGATGGAGAGACGCTGCTTCGAGTGCCTAAGCAGAATCTGCATTGCCAGATCGACTCTGCCCCAGACTGAGCAGACATGGGGAGAAGAGCTATGGCCATGCCATCACTCAAGGTCCAGAAGCAGGGACCAAATGCACCAATAGATCAGAAAGCCAACCTGTTCTCAGGTATCTTTGAAGAAATAACCAAGAACCAGATTTGATTCATAGAACTTTTCTTCATAAGTGACTTCTTAGTAATTGCTCCATAAAAAAACTACTTTAAAGAGCCATAATTTTGCTTAATGTATATTGAAAAAAGCGATTAAATGTAACACTGTATGCCACTTACAGTAAACCAGTATTATCTAGCACAATTGATGAAAAAGTCTTTTGAATATATATAAATTGACTGGAGTAGAATATCCTAATTAGTAACTTGCACATATTAAGTGTGTGCTAATTATTTGTCGAATGAACTAATCATCAAAGGAAGATTCATGTACAATGTGATATTACTGTGATTTTTATTGTGTTTTAATTCCTTGAAAATTGATAATCTATGATAATACATATAATGAATCCTTTAACGAGAAACAAACATCTTCATACGGTCTTTTTAAAAAAATGACTGAGAAGGCCTTTTAAGATTTTGTACAGCCCTGGGGTAATCACCATGAACACCAATTATCATCATGAATATTGTTAAAGAGAAGTGTGATTGGCAAAATGCCAGATAATAGAGTTCAGTGGAGCCCCAGGTAACTAGAAAAACAGTTAACTCCTTTTGAAGAACTACCTGTAATAAATTCCTATGCCCTTTTCACTAGGCATTTATTCATACAAGAAATGTTTATTAGGCAGTTAATATGTGTCCTGGGGAGTAACAAGGCAAATAAGGTCGTTGCCTCAGAGCACTTTATAATCAAATGGAAGGGATTAAACAATCACACAAGTCCCATAGGAGGTGGTAGGTGCTAATTCTAATGTTTAGTGAGGTTTGGGGATGACCAGGCCAGGGAACATGAGAGGAGAGGTCTGAGAACAAATACCAGTTGGGAGTAGGATGCAAAGACACTCATGGAAGAGGCAAGTGATCTAATCAAAATGGTGCTTGCTGTAAGGCTCTTGATTCGGTTACTCTTCTAACATGTTAAAAATAAGAAAAAAGCAGATACTTTTGTCATTTTTTTCAAACCAGAAAACCAATTAGGGATTATTGGAAAACTCTATGCAAAAAGTGCAAAGAGGACAATTGCAGCAAATACCCAGATGAAGGGTGGATGCTGCAAATACCACAGTGAAAAGAATCCATAGCATTTCACGCCTGAATGTCTCCGAGGGTTGATTGGGGTAAATTAGGGAAACAGAAAGGAAGAGCCAATTAGAAGGGAAAGATAATATTGCCTTTCAGATCTATCTGGTTGAAGGCTGAATAGACATCCAACAAGAGACATCCACCAGGAATGCACTGAACAATTCACAGTTTACAAAGCAGTTTTACTATGATACTGTGTAACCTGTATGCAAAAATAAAACACTTGTGTCACTCATATTCCAAAATATTTTGAACAGAAGTATGAATTTCTTGGTTAACAAAATATCCTTAAAGGCCTTCAAAAATAGCAGCGCAAGTCACCTGTATGTACATCAAACGTACAATTTTCACGTCACTTTCACAAAAAAAACACAATGGCGATGATGATGTCATCCAGGCTTTTAGGTTTATGTTGAAGAAAACTAGATGCAGTGGCCTTCCTGTGATGTGAGTGATGAGCCTGGCTTGGCACAGTGTAGATTTGTGCTTTGTTGTCAAGGGCTGGAGAGACAACAGAGACAATAGAGAGTCTATTTTGCAATTCTATTGCAATGGGGTTGGTAAGAGCCCCACAGTTTGCTTCATAAGCATGATAGCATTTCATTGATTCTTCTTTTTTCTCTATCTCTTTAGAGGTCACAGAAGTGGATTCAGTGTGAGAGAGAGCCAGATGATAATAATTTACCTCTGGACAATGCTTTTACATTGACAAACTACTTTCTCATACAACATTAACACCCTGAAGCTTTCAAATAGCCCTGGAAGGTGGGTGCATTACAAATGGACGCACCAAACACAGAAAAGAAATGGTAATTAAACCTAGGTCTCAGGATATCTCCAGGTGAGAAAGAGCAGGTCTATCACAGGCTCAGTTTGTTCCAGAACTATTAATTTTTTCAGACTTCAACCTGCCCAACCCAGCAATCTCTCTTCAAGACTAGCTTCGTTCTGTCTTCGTTCAACATATATTTTAAAATACATTTTTAATGATAAAAGTTCCAATAAATTTAAAACATTTGTCTCCTAATTCCCATCTTGTCTATGTTATCAGTAAACATGTACATAATATTATGTGCATTATCACACAGATCTGCTATTTTTTGTTTTTGTTATCTCATATTGAATATACATCACCAGAAGATGCTTGAGCATATAGGATGTTTTCAGCATGAGGCTCTGGATTTAGTTACTCTTCCAACATGTTAAAAATAAGAAAAAAAAGCAGATAATTTTGTCTTTTTTTCGTGTTTTTTATATTAAAGTTATTTTCAATTTTAAAAACTATGGTCATTTGGACTTTGAAGTCTGTTTTAAAAATTTTAAATTGTAGTCATCTGCACCTAAAATGTCTATTTCACAGAAAACCGAACAACTGCATGTTCTCACTTCTAAGTGGGAGCTGAATGATGAGAACACATGGACACATTAGGGGAGCAACACACACTGGGGCCTGCCAGGGGTGGGGCTGGGGGAGGGAGAGCATTAGGAAGAATAGCTAATGGAGGCTGGGCTTAATACCTAGGTGATGGGTTGATCTGTGCAGCAAACCAACATGGCACACATTTACGTATGTAACAAATGTGCACATTCTGCGTGTGTACCCCAGAACTTAAAATATTAAATAAAAGTTAAAGAAAAAATAGGTCTGTTTCAAACAATGGTTATGCATTTCAAGTGAGAATTTGTTTGTTAGGATATCGTGTCTTAATGTTTTCATTGTGTCAGCCTTAAATCAGTACCTCTTTGTCATCCATAGCACTTGCTGCATTCTGACACTTTCTATGATACCATCTCAATAACAACAGACTAATAGTTCTTTTCTCTCTCTTGTTATCCCTATGAGAATGAATTATATCCCTCAATCAATCACAGAAGGCCCTTAGCCCCTTGCTACTCAAACTGTGGTCCACAGAACAGAAGCATCATGCACACTCTTGGGAGGTTGTTAGAAATGCAAACCCCTGGGCCCATCCTAGACCTCCAGAATCATAATTGGCATTTGACCAAGATCCCCAGGTGACTCATATGTATGTTAAAGTCAGCGACGCACTGATTAGATCACTGGTTCTCAATTTCAGCTTCTCATTGCAATCACCTGGGAGCTAGCGACCACCCCCACCCCACCGCCACCCCAGAAAAACTGGCTTATTTAGTCCTGAGGAATTTTTTAAATCCCAGGCGATTTCTGATGTGTAACCAAGATAGAAAAGCACTGGTCCTGATTAACTCCCTCTTTTTATAGACAAGAAAACAATGAGGCCCAGTGGGTTAGGTGACTTGCTCTGGGTTATAAAGCAAATTTGCAAGTAGAACTAGAAAATGGAGGATCTCTATCTGGCTTAGGGCTTCCTCCACAATATAAGAGCCTGCTCCTCCCAAAACCTGGGCCCAGGGCCTCTGTTGTTGTTTTTGGAAGCTGGCATATCCCCGCCTTGCCCTTCTATTCCACTTTCTCAAGGCAGGCATGTTCTGACTTTCTGGACACACTTGAATTCCTTGCCTACAGTTCTCCTCTGTCCTTTGCTTTCCTCCCCTCCTCCACTGGGCCCACTCCCACAAGCCCTGAAACCATCCCCAGACTTTTCAGCCTCTTTGTACACTACCTTCCTCGTATCCTGGAGGACCACTTCCCGAGCTTCCCCTCCAACGGCTGGCTTCTCCTTCAACAGTCCTCTTCACGCAAGCTGGAAATGCTTCACTCCTAAGCCCTGGAATTCCGACATTCCTGTTTCTAGTTCAATTGCCTGTGCGCTGGTCTTTCTCGCCTTCATATATTCACTGGATCTGCCCTTGATTACACCCTTCTACATAGCCCCATGGTTCTCCATGAACAGTGTGTCAGAATCACTCGGGAGTGATTCCTTGCCAAGCCGTGGGTACTCCCACCATCTTCTCCCAAAGGCACTTTCCAAAGTGTGGGCTGGGAGGGAAAAAGACCTGGTCATCTGTGTTTAGACAGCACAGCTGGGGCTCTCCCCGGGGCTGCAAGCCAATTACCTAATTTCTGGTTTCCCTCATCTCCTTCTCTTTGTCTGAGTGAACCAGTGCAGCCATGTTGCCAACACTGCAGCTCATTCTGTCAACCTGATGGTCATAGTAACCCCACACTGTGTTTATTTTGGTGGATTATTAGGCCCATAACAGGCACAGTTAAAATAAGAACATTTAAAATGGTACCAATTTGGAATAAAAGTTGCTTCAATCTCATCTTGTCTTTTACTAATAAAATATCTCTATCTGACCCATCCGTCTTCCTCTGATTATGTCTCTGTTGCGTCCTCTCTGGCTTACCACTACTGCCTCCTGTTGACTGAAATGTTGTATTTTGAAGCCTTGGGGCTACTTACCAGAGACTCACAGTACTCATAATTTAAAGGGGAAAAATGTGGTTATAAAACCAGTATGTCTTAAACGCAATACTGTGACCTTGGAACACTATAGAATTTGCCATCTAACATCTTGGATATAAATTATCCAAAGCTTTGATTCACATGAAAAACCAACTGAAATGCCTTAGGCAAAATTTATGGTCATGGCCATAATTAGACAACAACTGGTATGATTTTGAAAGGAAATTGAATTTTACAAACCGATCAATTGAGATTTTAAACAGAAAAAAAGGTCAGTCTATTCCAGCAGTTTATTAAGGGATAATGTTTCTACTGAAGATAATGTATACAAAATAAATTAGGTCACTTAACATTAATTCACTTTACCATAAAATAAACATATTGAAAAATTATACTAAAATCAGAAAGTCTACCAGAGATTTTGAATCTCATAAAATTAGTTAACGAGCCTTCAATTATTTACCAACCAAATAACAAATATACACATTTTAATGTTTTGTCTGTGTCATTAGATTATTTCAAAAGAGCAGATGGTACAACATATTGATACAGAAATATCTTCTGCCAAATTATCTTCAGAATTCTATCAATCCAACATTTGTAAAATTTGAATCCAAGAAGATAATTTGATATTATTAAGTAAATGTATGACTTCATTTTTCTAAGTTTCACTAAGGGTATTCTATGAAAATGTATATTCAAAGTCACAAATAAAATAACTAGAAGACTTCAGGATGAATCATTTTGACTGTAATAGTCCCTAGTTTTACATTATTGAGATCTAACTATCTGATTAACAAGAAATCACATGCACATTAAGAGTAAGTAGTATGAATCTAGGAAAAGAAATAAATGTCTGGGGTAGATACGCAAGGTATTGAATATTTTCTATGTTCAGCACTGTGCTAAGATAGACATTCCCATTTCAAAGATGAGGAAACTGAGGTTCACCAAGGATTGCATTACCCAAAACTACCCAACTGTAAGGTCATTTTGAGCCTGGTCTTGTTCTTTTTTTTCTCTCTGCCTTTTTAGCTCCATAATATGTATGTTGAAATTGTTTTCCTCTCTAACCCAGTAGGTAAAAAAAAAAAAAAAAAAAAAACAGAGTTCGGGGGACTTAAGCAGTAGTCACCAAGTCTTTTCTGGTGTGCAGAAATCATGTAAAACAAGATTTCACCATATTGTAGGTGTCCTGTTGCCATTATGAGTGGCATTTCCACCCTTCGCTCAAGGTTCCCTGTGGGTTTTCTTGACCTCTTTCTCCTTGATACCAGATAATGGGTGTTTAACCACAAAGATATGAAACAAAGACGTTCCAGGAAATGTCCTGCAACCAACAAAACTCCAACAATATTTAGTGGTGATAAAAATGGAAAAAAGCAATGGGTCTGAGGGGAAAAGCTACACATTCTAGGAAACTAAGTGTTTGGAGATGACATAAAGGGTTCCTCTAAAATACTGTTTCTGTTTACAGATAAAGAACTCAGCCTGAGACAGAAATATTACTGACTAGTTGAAAGACATGTGGATAAGGAAGACAAAAAGTTACAACCTTTCACTTAGTGATTTGTCTGGAGGCGATAACTTAGGACAGCAGTAAGTTTGACTGCCTCTCTACCTAGTAAGACAGGTTATAATCATTCCTTCCTCTGAATATATGGGATGGAGCTGTGTCATCTAACACATCGCCATTGCTGGCTGACAGTTGATCTCTATTAAACCAGTCTCTGGGCACAGGCGATGGCAGTGAGCTAATTCTGCTTATCATTTATTCCGTCATTCATTCCTACATGTATTCAATTAATCAACATTTGTTGAACAATATTATGTAAGAGATACTGTAAAAAATATATATATATACCAGACAAGACGTGGTCTCTGCCTTCCCCTCTAGAACCGAGGTCCTCCTGTCCAGGATGGCTAACATCCTCCAAATTAACATGTTCCTTTCCAAGTGCAAATTTCCAGCAGCATTGCTCAATATCAAATATTAAATGGAGATGTTATAGAACAATCTAGTTACTTAGTACCAAAATTACTTAGTACAAAAAAACCGTAAAATATCTCAATAATGTTTATATCGATTACATGTTGAAAATATAATATTTTGGGTACAATGGAAATAAAATATATTATTAAAATTTATCTCTTCTATGCCTTTTTATTTTTTAATATGACTACTAGAAAATTTAAAATGAAATACATGGTTTGCTTGTATTGTATCTGTTGAACAGCACTGTTATAAATAATTTAAAGGAAAACTTCCAAGGCTCTAATAGATTCTCCTTGTTATTATTTCAGAGACAGGTCTCATTCTGTTGCCCAAGTTGGAGTGCAATGGCATGAACATAGTTCACTGCAGCCTCGACCTCCTGGGTTCAAGCGATCCTCCCACCTCAACCTCCCGAGTAGCTGGGACTACAGGTGCACACCGCCACGCCTGGCTAATTTCTAGAAGTTTTTGTAGGGACAGGTCTCAGTATGTTGCCTAGGCTGGTCTCAAATTTCTAGCCTCAAGTGATCCTCCTGCCTTGGCCTCCTAAAGTGTGGGGATTACAGGCATGAGCCAACAGGACCCAGCTAGATTCTAATTGCTGACTGTGGAAGTCAAAGATAAAATGATGTGTCCCTAATGAAACTGGAAAACCGTCCTTCCAAACCAGGGCAAAATGAATGGGGGATAAAGGCCCACCTGGAATCAAAGGAATGCTGCAAATGCAGGGCGAATACAAGTGTGTAGGAAACAGCCCAGACACCTCGGGGAACCACAAGTTGGCCACTTAGCGCCCCTGTAGAATTGGCCCACAATGGAAGAAGAGGTGTAGGCATTCTGGAGAATGGTTTCTGTATTATATGTACACCAGAATTCATGAGAGGAAAGCATCAGATAAGAAGACTCGAGTGGAAAGAACGCGGCGCCCTGAGACGCGGTGGAGGAAGGAGTGCACTTCGCCCCACGGGGCCAGGAAGTCCCCGCCTCCAGCGCCGCCGCCTAGCGGTCCCGGGGCTGACCCTAGAGGTGCCCTCCCTCCTCTCGTTCACCCCGAGCCATCTGCGAAGTTGTACCCGACTCAGAGTCAGCATGAGACGGGTATTAGAAGGTAGCTGGATGGTTCTCAGAGGTCGCTTCTCTTCGCTGCTTTGGCTTGTTTTGTCCTTTTCAGCTCTTGTGTATTTCGCTGTCTCATCTCTGAAATTCTCTCTGCTCCACACGTGGCCTAGCCTAGGTCAACCTCCCGCTACCATCTTCCAGCCGCCTGGGTCAGGCCCCTTGCAGTCACACCCATTTCTCCACTGCTCGCATCACATCTTATGTGGCTTAGTCAACTCAAGTTTTTTTAATTAAAAAAATAATTAGCTAGCAACCACTCATATGATTATGAAAGAAGGGAAAAAGTTGCAGGCAGATTTATTATTAATATAATACTTTATCAAACAGCAGAATTACTTCTCTTTGCAGTCAAGGAAATTAAAGTAAATGTGCAACACAATTATTTTTAAACAATATTCATCAACATTAATAAGAAACTAACAAACAGGAATGGTTAAATAAGTTGTGATACATTCCTCTGGTGGGATACTCAACAACTATTAAAAATCATGCTTTTGAAGACTAATAATGACAAAGGAAAGTTTCATAATAAAAATTAATAAAGATACTAACTATATACAATATGATCTATGTAAAATAAAATACATAGGAAATGTTAATAGTGGCTATTTCTGGCTTCTGAGATTATAGATAATTTTAGTTTTTCTTTGCATATAGTTTCTGTGTTTTAAGTTTTACAATGAACATATATTACTCTTATAATCAGAAAATATATACATAAAATAAACTTGATTCTCTAGCATCCAATTTTAATAAGTCCAGTTTAAAATGAATATCACCAAAAGCTTATCATTCATGAAAAAATCATACCACCTCTAAAGATGATATATTATACAGTACAGTATATTATTATACACTAGGACCCTGTGTCAGTGAGGTTAGTGATGCCTGTTATGACATTGGTTTATCTTGCCTGATACAATATTGACTTATCTATAAAACAACTCCAGTGTGATACAGAGACTTCCCTGTCTGAAAATCAGCAAGACTTATTTAAGGGGCATTAAAGGATGAAACCTAATTAGCCCTTTCTAGATATCACTAGCATGTTTCAGTGTAAAAGTTCAAAGTAAAACTAGTTCAAAGCTACTTCCACAGAAGTAACAGCAAAAACATAAAATAGACCTCAGAGATCACAAAAACAAATCCGGTGTTATTCAGACCGGATTGCTTTTGAACCTATTAAGCATTTGTAAAACTATCAATTCAATGAATTACAGTACAGCTAAAGAATAGAAAGTAGTATCACTCTTCATAGAATGAGTGATTATTTCATCCTTGTTCTCTAGGGAAAGGTCATGTCATTCATCCCAAGGTCTACTCAAAAATGGTGTATAATCAAATTAATCATAACGTTGCACATAATAAGCACTTTTTCCTCCTTTCCTCCACCTAGAGTCACTGCGGTATACTGTATTTCACAAGTGCTTTATGCTTCCTGAAGAGCCCAATATCACAGAATGCATGTTTATTTTTCTGCAGATATTTATCAAAAGTTTCCTATGTGCAAGGCCCCCAACAAGGTACCAGTGAGACAAATCCCTCAGGTACCCAGGGTTTAGAGAGGGCCTCAAAAATCATATAAAATATACATTTCCATAATTTGCTAAGTTTGTCATTAACCAGATACATAAATTAATACTAGTATTTGATAGAAGCATTGCTTTCGAAAGGAACATTCCAGCCTAGGGCCCTCTGTCATCTCTCCTGTATCTGCCATCTTCTTTTTCACAGGAAACTAGATTTGACAGAGGGGGAGCCACTAGGCATTACTATGGCAGTTGAGAAATGGTTACTTGGTATGTAACTTTCTAGTCGAACTCTTGCAATTATTACTTCCAGAAAAACATTAAATTTAGAAGTGGGTACAGATGAAAATATTCCTAATCTTGTCATTCAAATTTCTGCACAAACGTAGCATTGGTGTGGTTCCTGTTTTTCATGCTTTTGCTAGTGTGTTACAGAAATTATAGTGCCTGTCAGTTTTAATCACCTAAAAGGAGAACAAATTCAGGCAGTATTCACATTATTCAATATTTTACGATCACCTATGCCCATTTCAAAACCTCTGTCATAAGCCACAAAAACGTTTTCTGGAAGTCAGATGTATGAAATGTACAGTTTCACAACACTTAGAGGTGCAAATGATTAACAGCTGATGTGTCTGCATAATTATTTCAAAACGAATGAATAGGAAAATGTTCAGAACTATTTGTAACGTCTTCTGCCTTTCTTCGAGTAGTAAAATATAAGGGAGAGAGAAACAATAAAAGCCAAAAATAGAAAAGCTATGAAAGCCACTAAAGGCTTTCGGGTGTGGAAAAAACTGCACTCAGTACACATGGTGAATTCTTCTGGACAAAATTTTTCCAGAGTTTCTGGGCCCGGGAAACCATTGCTGTCAATAATTTTCCTGTAATGTTTCATGGATGGCTTGGGCTCAAACTGATCTGCAGCAAAGCGATAGAGGCCAAACCTCGGGGCTGTGCGATCGTTAAACGAATAAGCAAAGTATCCGCAAAGATTGATACCATCCAGTATGTGGGCTGGAAAACAAAAGACAGAAGAGTAGTTATTACATACGTTGCACACAACACATCACTTTTTTTTTTTTTTTTTTTTTGAGATGAAGTGTCTGCCTGCCTCATCTTCCCAAAGTGCTGGGATTACAGGCGTGAGCCACCATGCCCGGCCTTTTTTTTTTTGGAAATAGTGTCTTGCTCTGTCTCCCAGGCTGAAGTGCAGTGGTGTGATCATGACTCACTGCAGCTGGACCTCCAAGCTCAAGCAATCCTCCTGCCTCAGTGTCTCGAGTAGCTGGAACTACAGGCGTATGCCACCATACCCAGCTAATTTTTGTGATTTTTAGTAGAGACAAGGTCTCACTATGTTGCCCAGGTTGGTCTCAAACTTCTAGGCTCAAGCAATCCTCCCACCTTAGCCTCCCAAAATGCTGGGATTACAGGTGTGAGCCACCATGCCCAGTAAGGTTAAATCTTTATGTACTCCTTCATGTACATGAAACAGTTAAGACTGCCGTGGAGCCATCCAAGATGGAAGACAAGAATCTATGCTTGCATAGATCCAGAGTAAGGGCTAGGGATTTCTGGTCTTCCACTTTTAGCTATACTCCTTTATCCTTGGGAAAATGCTAGATATCTCTTGGACTGTTTCAGTGAGGCACAAAATGGATAGCCCTCCATTCCAAGGGTAACAGTGTGTGTTGATGTTGGAGATTTAATCAAGTGTCACGCCCTCTGGTGACATAACCTTCAGGAGATTGCCACAGCTGGGACTCCTTACCTTTGAGAGCTTCGTTTATGTAATTCTGCATATAATACACCCTCAGCTGGTCGTCCTCAGCATGCAGCCCATCGTCGATTCCGTTGGATATTATGTACATGGGGAGGTCTCCGTACTTGAACTTCAGCCAGTTCAGTACTTTGCGCAACCCCCAGGGCACCACTGCCACCTGACTGGGGGAGTTGAGCCACGTGATGTCAGTCATTTCTTGCACTTCTAGGTAATCATTGTATTTTATTGGATCTTCTTTTTCTGAGTCTACAAGGATGGTGGTATAATGGCTTAAAGCCAAAAAGTCAAAGGTACCCTGGATTAGCTTTTTTTCATCTTCAGTGAAATAAGGAAGAAGAAAATTGTTTCTTTGGTTCAGCCAGTCCCTCATCACCCATGGATAATCTCCAGAGCCGAAAATCGGCTCAGCCAGCCAGCCAATGTCAAATTCCAAAACTCTCTCGGCCACTTCTTTGTCCTTTTGGGAGAAAGGGCAGGCAGGTTCTATCCAATCAGCCTGCAAGGCTATGGATATTTTCCCATTCTGAGCATGCCTAAACTTTTCATTATACACATGCCAAGCCAGGGCATGGGCCTTCAGGAGGTTGTGGCCGGCACTGTATGTCATGTTCCTTGTATACGGCTCATTCATCGTTATCCAAAGCTTGACGTGACCGCCGAGCTCTTGAAAGCACAGTCGGGCATACTCCGCAAAGGCCAGGGCAGTGTAGGGGTTCTCCCAGGCACCCTGCCTGGCCAGGAGGCGCGGCAGTCCTTGGTTCGGGGCCACAGGCTGCCACAGGGCCACCACCGGGGTGATGTTGACACGGACAAGCTCGCTGACCATGCAGCGATAGTACTGTAGGATGGTGTGGTTTACCTGGGACTGGTTACCCAGAGGGAGAATCAGGGCCCAGTCCAGGGAGAAGCGGAAATGCGTAACATGCATTTCCTGGAGTAAAGTGATCTGGGGCTGGATGGCGGCAAAGTCAACACAATAGGATTTCCTCTTCTTGGTCACAACCCCATCCACTTTAATAAGCCTTTTACTGTGGTGGACATCCCACAGGTAAACATTCAGGTCGGTAAACTGAGACAGAGTGGTGTCTACCTGCAAAGGGCAGAGTAAACATGAGCGTCACCTGGACAGTCCTGAGGAAGTAACTCAATGCAATTATTTTGGCAAAACTAGCCAGGAATATCAGCAAAATTAGAAGCCTTTCTAGCTGAGAATGTGACCTGTTTTTCATCAGTTGTCAGCTCCTGAGGAAGACAATATTCCACTTTCTCATATGCACACTCACTTTACCCGTAGTTCTAACTCTTAAACTGTTTCTTTAATGTTACCCCCAAAAGTCTGGATTTGGTCACTTCAGATGACAAACGCTAATGAGTCTTGCACACTGCTGGTCAGTGTTATGTAAGCAGAGTATTTTTGGGTGTTTTTCTTTTAATATAAGAAATCACTAATGGCATGAGACTTTCAAATAAAAAAAAAAACTAGTTGAAAAAAAGAAAAAGTTTAAAATGTGAGTGAGTTAGCCAGGTGCGGTGGCTCATGCCTATAATCCCAGCACTTTGGGAAGCCAAGGTGGGAGAATCACTTGAGGCCAGGAGTTGGAGACCAGCTGGGGCAACATGTCAAAATCCCGTCTTAGCCTGGCATGGTGGCACGGGCCTGCAGTCCTAGTTACTCAGGAGGTTGAGGTGGGAGGATAACCTAAGCCTGGGAGGTCAGGACTGCAGTAACTCATGATCACATCACTCTATATCAGCCTCAGTGACGGAGCAAGACCTTCTCTCAAAAAAAAAAAAAAAAAAAAAGCAAAATCAAATTTAAAAAACTGAGTAAGTTAAGTAAGAAAATGAAAAGATATTTATAATTAAATTGTGCTTAAAATTACGCTCTAAATTGAGGTTTGCTATAGGGAGAGGGAGTGCTGAATAAACATAACTCTTACCTTTTGTTGGGTTTAGGGTCAGTGACAGAATCTAATAAATTCAATCTGACTGATGGTAGAAAGTCCAAGAGAAAGGCCAGGTGCGGTGGCTCATGCCTGTAATCCCAGCACTTTGCAGGGCTGAGGCGGGCAGATCATGAAGTCAGGAGTTTGAGACCAGCCTGACCAATATAGTGAAACCCCATCTGTACCAAAAATACAAAAAGTAGCTGG
This sequence comes from Rhinopithecus bieti, assembly GCF_001698545.2. Lineage (NCBI taxonomy): Eukaryota > Metazoa > Chordata > Mammalia > Primates > Cercopithecidae > Rhinopithecus > Rhinopithecus bieti. The sequence goes on along the minus strand of NW_016825767.1, from coordinate 229,488 downwards.
GCATGGTGGTGCACACCTGTAATCCCAGCTACTCAGGAGGTTGAGGCAGGAGAATCACTTGAACCCAGGAGGCAGAGGTTGCAGTGAGCTGGTATCATGCCACTGCATTCCAGCCTGGGTGACAGAATGAGACTCCATCTCAGAAAAAAAAGAAAGAAAGAAAGAAAGAGAGAGAGAGAGAAAAAAAAGAAAAAGAACAGAAAGTCCAAGGGAGAACGTGGAAGGAAAGAACAATATTGTCATCCACCCATAGGGGAATTTTAACATAGTTAAAAAATTTTCTAAATTCTTCTTCTGTAACAATGATGACAATTATAGTTCTCAATCATATATTATAAAATCCTCCCAAATAAAAATACGCATTTAGGAAGAGTTAGCAAATTATAAAATCAAAATCACAAAATCATTCCTTTTGTGGAGGGAACGCAAACTGAAAATCCATCTGGAAGAACTGCACCCTAAGCCCGTGTTCCCCTCTGAAATAATCCTGTTAGAACAGGTTCCTTGGTCTGATGCCCTGTATAAAAGCAAGGGTCACAAACCGTAGCAGAGTTTTTGTTGCATTTTACGGGCCTGTTGCAAATGCACTGCTATTTCTCTGGAGAGGTAAGTGTGTTTATAAAGAAAAGTCATTAAAAACAGCATGTCAAAGGGAAATTGCCTTTTCTGGAGAACCGTCCCTTGCAGAACACTCACGCATGAACTTCCCCTAATGCTGTGGGAATACTGTCAGAAGTATTTTTCCACTGTGATGCACCCCACAAATCATGTTTCCTCAGCTTTGAAGGAGAGAATATTTGCACGCTCTTTGGAAGTGTTCAGAGTTTGAAGGAATTTTCGGATTATTTTATAGAGCTCTGAGTTGACTAAACTCATAACTTTTTTTTACGGTGATTGTTCCAAAACAACAGATTTAGTCAGTCCATCTGAAAACAAATATGAAAGACTACGGTATCATTTCCGGAGGAAAAAAAAATGTTTCTTGAAAATACAGGACAGGCCAGGCGCGGTGGCTCACGCCTGTAATCCCAACACTTTGGGAGGCCGAGGCGGGTGGATCACGCGATCAGAAGATCAAGACCATCCTGGCTAACACGGTGAAACCCTGTTTCTACCAAAAATACAAAAAATTAGCCGGGCGTGGTGGCGATCGCCTATAGTCCCAGCTACTCAGGAGGCTGAGGCAGGAGAATGGCGTGACCTCAGGCGGCGGAGCTTGCAGTGAGCTGAGATCGCGTCACTGCCCTCCAGCCTGGGCGACGGAGTCTGTCTCAAAAAAAAAAAAAGAAAGAAAGAAAGAAAAAGAAAATACAGGACATTTGAGGCAAAATTCCACCTAATCTCCATTAATTTGTTAACTTAGGTTTTACTAAAAAATAAAATAGTGAAGTTGGACCTTTCAGAAGGAATGGTTATTAAAACATGTATTTAGTATGTTATGGGAGAAAGTTTCTCCTCACAGGGACCAATGTTAAAGAGGCTCTATGTCCTCAGTACATAGGGAGTTCGATATTTATATTAACTATGAGCATCCGTGGTTATGGGAAAACAAACCTCTCAGCCGAGATGGGAGGTCCAAGTAAAGTGACAATCCACGTGAATGAGCCTAAGGTCAGGGTTGTGTGCTTCTCAGGACATTATTTTTCAAGTTGTTCAGGTGAAATGTATGCCTCAAACACTGCAAGTTTCAAATACTAGCCAGGAGGGAAAAGATGAAGTTCAGTGGTTTAAAAATCACTTCTCAGGATTTTAATATAATGTCTTAAAGCTGCAGAGTACTGTTTGTAAGTGAAAACACACACACCTCAGAACTGACATACAAAGAACTTATTTTGACTATGTCAGTTAGGTTGACATACTCAACCTATGTCCAGTTAGCTTGAGAAGGGTACTGTCAATATAACACAAAGCCTGAGATGAAAACCAGAAGAAGAAAATAGCAGTTGCAGCCTTTCCCCACCAGAGAGCTTCCAGAGAAGCCTCCATCTGCTGTGGATTTGACAGTGACTTAATTTTGTGTTTGTTGAGTTCTGCACAGGAGGAGACTCTGCCAGGAGCAGGGGTGCGGTCCCCAAGTTGATGAGGAAAAAAGGACAGTGTGATCTGAGAGCGAGACCACTGGGGCCAATTAGTGGCTGACCTTAGGTCAGATTCTAAAACAATAGCTTCTAGAGTGTAGTAGGAAAAAGAATTATCTCCCATCTCCCTTGCTATTCACTGCTATACTTACTGCTTCTGACCAGCGTTTCTCTTATCCCTCAAGGAAATAGGATGTACCCTTAAGACTTTCTCACTACTTAACAATTCCCAAAGCCAGCACACAGCCCCCGGATGAGGAAACAAGCAGGAGAAGTAGGGCTCCCTCCGACACCCCCACTCTTGTTCTGCATTCGTTCCCACAATCTGCACAGCAATGCTGGCTGGGAGATTGTGCCGCATACAAAGGACTGAATCTGCCAGACGCAGGCTGCTATCAGAGATCCGTGCTCAGCAGGGAGCAGGCAAGAGATAGCACAAGGACCAGGGACCATCCGATCTATCCCCAGTCCCAGTAAAGAGGAGGAGGAAGGAGGACTGCGGAGGTCTTCTTTCCTTTCTCCTTCTCCCCTTCTTCCTCAACAGCCTCACTTCTCCCACCTCAGATCCTCTCTGAATCCCACAGTGGAATCTACTCTGAGGAGGGAAATTAGGATAAGGAGATTTCAAATAGCAGGGGGCTTGGAGAGAAGGAGAGAGTCGGAGCAGGGCAGAAAATTACACACTATACAGGAGGGAGCTCAGAAGCCTTTCTCCTGGGCTCACATATCCTGGCATAAAAGATGATACATCCAGTCTTTTTTTTTTTTTCAGCCACGAAGTCTGGCTCTGTGACCCAGGCTGGAGTGCAGTGGTGCGATCTCCGCTCACTGAAAGCTCCGCCTCCCGGGTTCACACCATTCTCCTGCCTCAGCCTCCCGAGTAGCTGAGACTACAGGCGCCCGCCACCGCACCTGGCTAATTTTTTGTATTTTTAGTAGAGACAGAGTTTCACCATATTAGCAAGGATGGTCTCGATCTCCTGATGTGATCTACCCGCCTCGGCCTCCCAAAGTGCTGGGATTACAGGTGTGAGCCAGTCATCTTTTAAATGGAAGGTGAGGGTTTAAGTCTGAGACTGCCTGTAAAATGAACTGGATGCTCTGAAAAAGAAGAATAATCCCAACAAGCAAAAAATGTATTAAGGATAGTGTTAATTTATTTCCTTATAAATAAAAGATTTCAATTTGATATTTACAAGAAAACAGCAAACCATTTCACATTCTTCCAAGCGTTTCCTTTCAAGCTGTGATTTGCAGAACCAATGAATTGGCTACCATAACCCAAACATGTCAAAGCCAACTGCTTGTCTATGGACACTGAACTCTGTCCCTGTGTTGAGGGCTATTTTCACACTTAGGACTCTATCAGCAGCAATCCCCCAGCCCCACCCTTGTTACTTACCACCATACCCGCTTCACTCCATTGCATCATTTGTGCATACATTGTTTTCTCTCAGTAGATTCCTTTGCTCCTTTGAATGCAAAGGTTGCCCTTACTCATCTCAGTGTACCCTCTACCTGCACTCCCCTTAACCAAGCGACCCAAGCAACTAACACAAGGCTTTGGAGACACTAGACATCCAATAAGTGCTTACTAGAGTATCCAATCAAATGCTGGAAAACAAATCCCTTCAAAATTTGAGAAATTTAAAAGAATGTTAAGGGCTTACTGCTGAGAAGATGCTCAATAAATATTGGTTGATCATTTTGAAGAAATTTCATATCATTTCAATGACTATTGCTAAAAAAGACATTCTGACTAGTGAATCACTGGATCTAGGGTTTACTTTCTTAGGGTATCTCTGCACATTTGTGGAGCCCACAGTTGTGCCTCTGGAGGAGTCTGCCTAATGTTCCTGCCTCAGTCTCAGCAGCACCACTGAAACTCAGAGGCTCTGGAGTTCTATGTTAGATCCTGTTCATGAAAAAACTCAACTGCCTTAAAAAGGATCAAAAACCACAGGGTGAAAAGAGAGTGTTTTATCTTTTCACTGTCTTAATCTGATCTGAAATATTGATATGTTTTAAATTTATTTCTCTTTGCATCTAACATAAACAAGATGAAGATGGGAAGATTTCTGGAGAGCAGGGTGCAACATTCCAAATTATATCCTTAGTGTGCTCATAAGGAATTGTTTTTGGCTCAAAGAACGGACAATGTGCCATGACAATCAGCCTAAGAAGGAAGCACTACTTACTAGTGATAGGGCTTGGTGAGACTGCTGATAGGTTTTGCCAGCTGACTTACTTGAATGTAGTTGTCAACAATTCCCCAAGCAAAGTCACAGGGAAATGTCCCTTCTAGGGGCTGATTTTCAGGTAAAGGAGGGAAGCCATTTTTCTCTATCAGCTTTTGGTAGAACAAGGCTGAAGACTTTGGCAACAACGTCTTTTCTTGGCTTAGAAAGTCGACATAGAAGAGTCCACGCCTGATGCTGTAACCTCTGTGCCACTCGAAACCGTCCATGAGGGACCACGCGGTGTACCCGATGACATCCACCCCATCTAGCTTGATGGCTGCAAAGGGAAGAGGGGACAAGAGCAACACGACCCTTCACTGGGCACTTGCATTATGATTCAAGAGCACCTGAGCGTTCTCCTACTTAAACAAAGTGTAATGTTTCTTGTTTGGTAAGCCAATGATTTCTCTTCTTGACAAAAGACTCTATCAAACCTATATAACTCTACAAATAAATGCCCTCAAATTAGGCCTATCAATATTTTTTTTTTGGATTTCTGAGCACCTCAACAGAATAGTTCCTTATTTATAATACATGTTCTATAGGGCTGGAAAGATGTCTTGTACCACTTTCCATCCTAGACACCCAGCATTGTGTCTGATGCAATAAATAAATAAATGAAGGCTTTAAAAGCATGATCTATTTAAACTGTTTTCTCTAGGAAACATGGACATTCCTTTTCCTTTAAAGTGTTTTATTCAACCAAAATAACAAGAACTGAAAAACATGTGCAGAGAGCTAGATATCCTGGGATTTATGTTCAATTTAATCTAAAAATCTAGATGAGTAACTCTGCAAGTAATTACAAATATTATAACCCAGTTTCTCATTTACAAATGGGTTTTTAAAAATTAATTCAAGTTCCTCAAGACCCCAAATGAGAAAGGTGTTACATGAATGCATTCCTACTATTGCCAAATTGAATGTCTCCATTAGGATTTAAAAATATAAATTCACATAGTTCATGTTAGAGATTTTTCCAGAAGACTTTGGCAGGAAATGAGAACTTTACCCAAAATCATACCTTTTAAGGTTTCCATGATGAACTTTTTGAGGTAATACATATATTTGGCATCATCTCTCTTAGTGGTCCCTGAGACAAACCAGCCATTTTCCACAATAAATATTTGAGGATGGTTATATTCAAGGTCAATCCAGGAAAGCAGTTGTCTCAGGCTGGGAGATTCTAATTGGCGGAATTTCATGTGAGGGTCCAAAAGTTGAAAACTCAAGGTTGGGCCAAAGGAAAGAGCAAAAAAGTCAGCAGTTCCTTTGATGAACTTTTTCTCAGATTCAGTAAAATCAGGCAGAAGAGACGAAAGGTTATTCTTCATGCTCTCGGGATAGTCACCATCGATAAATACGGGTTTGGCAAACCAGCCTAGTACAAAGTCCAGAGATTTTTGACATTCTTTGATGCTATGGTCGGTCATTCTTCGAGGATTGATCCAGTGAGAGCTTAGGGCGATGGACACCTGGCCTCCCTGAGTGGGACGGAAAGAAGTATTGTAGAGATGCCAGACTTTGGCATGAGCCTATGAAAAGAAAAGCCATGGTGAATTTATCTCTAGTTGTGAGGAGAAATGCAATATAACACTTGAATCCCCAACTCAAATTATAGGTTTCTCATCAAGCCTAACTTAATGACTAATAATGTAAAAATCAGCTGGAACCAATAAATTAATTCAAAGGTAGGTCACCCCACAGTGAGGTGCTACCAGGACTAGAGTTATTTCCATTGATTTTTAGCAGTCAGTGGAAAAATGTAAATTCCTTGGGTTGAGTGTGTGTTATCCGCATTTTGAAAAGCTAATGAAATAAAAGAATTTGTTATAATATCTTACTATTTAATTGACTTTGGATTATGTACTTTTTAATTTACGGGTTTTGTGAAAAGAACCAATGCTACATCTGTGATCACACCAGGAATTTCTAAATAGGATTATATTTTTTATCCTGAAACTGGGAGTTTTCAAAATGACTCAGGTCATTGGAGTTAATTTACTGTTTCAGAGTCATCTCTCATAGCTAAAATTCTAACAAGCAATCTTCATTCTTCCCTAAGAAGAATCAGTACAATAAATTAGAGAACCCACTCCAGTATCTAACCTTGGCCTACCCTCCAGAACTCTGGGACAGTTCTGGTTTCCCACAGACCCGGGGTGCAAGGTACAAGCCAAGAGCAAAAAACAGCAAAATACAGCTGCAAGGAGATCAGATGTCCATTGTTAGCATGCAGCAGGAGTTTCGTACAGCAATGAAAAGGGCTTTGCATCCATAAAACCAACTTTATACTCCCATAAATTCTTACTGACTTCTAATATATTATTTTCATTTGTTTCCTTTTTATCTACAAAGAAGAGTGCAAATTATAGGGGTTTTCTCTCCCCTACTTGAAGTGAGTTTCTCTTTCCCTTTGAATTCCTTGATTTACTCTCCCTATTTTCCTACAAATACAAGTGTTGTTTATCAGCCTTTATTCCCCTAACATATCCTCTTTGAAAACTCCATTCTAATTCTCTGTTTGACTCCATATATTCTCCAGAATGATCATGCCAATTTTCATTCCACTCCCTGGACCTGCAGAAACTCCTTTGTTCATTGAGCCAAATAGCCTCTTCAACATATCCTAAATATTCCTCTCTTGGTTCATTTCAGTACAGGCATCCAAGAATGGCCTCATCAACATTCTTATGGGTTCAGCCTAACATTTCAATGGAATAAGATAGTTTATGGCTAACTTTTTAGTTTCGTAGTGAACATATCTGCTATGTTTCATTTCACTAAATGTATTTTTTCACAACCTGAAGCAGCTATCTATATGCTAAGAAGGAAATGGAGAATCAAATGTTGATGAAAAGAGTACTGGCACTTGCTTATGTGATCTAAGAAACCAGGGTCTTAATCGTGCCACACTTCTGCTAGTTTTGTGATGTCTCCTATGCTTCTCCATCTTCCCCATCACACCTCCCCAGGCCTCCCTTCCTCATTGAAAGGAAACCCCATGATGTTAACAGTTAAACAGAGGCTGGGCATGATGGCTCATGCCTGTAATCCCAGCACTTTGGGAGGCCGAAATTCCAGCACATTGGGAGAATCCCTTGATACCAGGAGTTCACAACTAGCCTGTGCAAATAGTGAGACCCCATTTCTACCAAAAAATCAAAAATTTAACCAGGCATGGTGGCGTGTGCCTGTAGTCCCAGCTACTAGGGAGGCAGAGGCAGGAAGATCACTTGAGCCCAGGATATTGAGGCTGCAGTGAGTTGTGTTCACACCACTGGACTCCAGCCCAGGTGACAGAGAAAGATACTGTCTCATAAAACAGAAACAAACAAACAAATAAACACAACAGTTAAACATAAAATCCATCAAGCAGTCCAGGCTAGTAATCAGCAATTAACCTCTTGAGACCGAAAACCAGGAGACTTTCCTAATTTGACCCCATTTGAGGCCTATGAACAGTCATGTCCTAAATCTACCAGGCACCTTTCTGTAGAATAAGTGCTGAACAGGGAGTGCAAGAGTGAAAGCAAACAAAGAATGTATTAATCTCGGTCAGTTTTGCAGGAGCTGAAGTCATACAATGGAATTTTTATAACTATAGACCACTCTTCTAACCTTGAGGACTTCAACAAGGCTCAGAGGAGGACATTTAGCAAGGACATGATCAATGACCTGGGCCATCGGGAAAGACACATATGGTCTCTGATGGCAGATAAAGTTCCTGCTCAATCCCTCTTCTTTTTTGTTTTGTTTTAAGACTGGGTCTCACTCTATCACCCCAGCTGGAGTGAAGTGGTGTGATCATGGCTCACTGCAGCCTCTACCTCCCAGGGTCAAGCAATCCTCCCACTTCAACCTCCCAAGTAACCGGGACTACAGGCACCTGGCTAATTTTTTTATTTTTGGTAGAGACGAAATCTTGCTGTGTTGCCTTGGCTGGTCTTGAACTCCTGGGCTCAAGCGATCCTCAGCCTCCCACCTCAGCCTCCCAAAGTGCTGAGATTACAGGCATGAGCCACTGCACCTGGCCTTCTTCATTCTTGAGTTGGCCACATTCCTTAATCTGGGCAGGTAAACATAACTTTCCTGTGCCTCACAGGACTGCTGTGAGGATTGAATGAGACAACTTATGTAAAACTCCTAATGCAGAGTTTGCAACAGAAGGATCTCCATCCCTTCTCTCTCTAGAGGGTGAACAAACCAAAAGGAAGAACATTACAGGTGGAGGAAACAATCCCTGCTAAGGAATTCAGCCCATAGAAGTGATGTGACATACTGATAAAACTTGGGGTTTGCAGTAGAAGAGACTTAGGTTTAGATTCCCTACTCCTCTAACTACGACTACTGTGGGCCTCACTTACTGCTCTGTACAAGTAGGAATGACATCTATTGTCCTATAGGGACATTGTGAGGATTAAATGACATAATGCAAGTGAGAGTGTCTGTAGTTTTAAGTAGTTGATTATTTTACAGAGGAATAAATTTGCAACATTAGAAAGCATTTTAGATATCATTTGGATTAACTGCTTACCTCATGCCAAAACCCTGTTGAATCGTATTTGATTCCTCTTTACAGAGTCCCAGGTGGTCAGGGACTCTGACTTGGTAGTCAGCCCAGGCATGGCACTGTCTCTAAGAAATCGCTGCAACCCCATGGACCGCCCCCCCCACTGTGCTGCATGCCCCTCTTCTGGGCACCGAGAGTCTCACACATACTTCTCTCACATCATTTACTGCCGATAATGAGGCGCATCCCTCCCCAGACTGAGCTCCCTGTGGAGTTCCCTCACTCCCTCCCTGGCACACGGAGGCCCCCATTGTCTGTTAAACTGAATTGAACCAGCTTCACCACCTCTTCACGAGCCAGTTCACTCCCTTTGCAGATGGTAGATTTGACAGACTAAATATTATGAGGCAGAATGTGGGAAGGTCACTATTGAGGATGTTGCAACAACTAAGGATGATTAATAGGGAGATGGTTACATATGGTCTTGCAATGCTTTCTAATTATTCCTGGTATGTTAATCTTACAGGTTTGTTGTCTTAAGATTGAGATTTAATAAAGTTATTGACAAGGACTCAGTGAAGTTATTAACTGTATGGCCAAGAACATTCATCTAAATACTATTTTTAATAGCCAAACATTGAAAACAATTGAAATGTCTAATATTCAAATGTATTTACAATGTATGAGTGTTTTAATACATGACAGTAAGACTAAAGAAATACCAGTATTCAGGATAACGCAAAAGAACATCTATTAACATGTAAAAACGTTTCTAAAATACTAACTGAACAAAAAAAAGGTTATAAAACAGCAAGTAGAGTTCAGTAGCATTTTGATCTGGAGGGATTTATAACTTGTTAAAACCTGTTTTGTGGCAGGATTGTGGGTGGTACACTTTGCTTCATTTTACCTATCTATGTATTTTTTTCATTTCTTAACATAAATGTGTATTGCTCTAGAGATTAAAAAAATAAAATTCAAAAAGGGAAAATGGCTCATAGCAGTTGGATGGCAGGCCTGCTTGATGGTTATTAAAAGTCTCTGCTTCGTCTAACCCTGCCTACCTGTTCTCTAACTTACCCTACGATCTCTGCCTGAAATGCAACTCCCAGGTACACTGAACCCCACTTGAAGTTCTAAGATTCTCTAGGCTTCCATGTTTTTGTAGGTGCTGCTCTCTAAGGTATGTTTTACCTATTCCCAGTTCCTACACCCTCATCCCCACTTTAAAACTCAGCTTAGACGTCGCCACCTCCAGGAAGCGTTCCTTGATATCTTCCCTCTCCCTAGCACTGATTAAATGTCTGTTCTATGTGTTTCCATGACAGTCCTCTAGCCAAGACCTTAACCATATTTTATTGCATTTATTTAAGTGTCTATATTGTAGGTGTTTTGAAGGCATTGAGTCTTTTATCTCTCTGTCCTCAGATTCTAGCAAAGTCTCTGCAACACAGCCAGTATTCAATAAACAGATCTAGAGGAATGAAGGCTGGCATTAAGAACCAGATCAAAGGGTCTAGGACAGAAGCAACATTTTTCTAGGCTGAACCCGGAAAACTCTCTCATAAGCTACTCTGGTTCTTATTTTGCTTCCAAAACCATAAAAGAGAACTTTCAGGCACATACCATTAAAAAAAATAAATTAGAAGGAATTTTATATGGCAGGCTGCTGAGAATAATATTGTATTATCTCATAATGTACTCATGATCCACTTTGGGGTATAAATCCCTCTGGTGTGTGATGCCCTCCTTGCTTCCTTCTTACCTTCCATTTAGATTTTGAAACATGGAGTCTGAAAAAAATCTAGAAGAAAAATGGATCTGAAATTCCTTCTTACCAACTAGCTAGTAGCCCTAAATTTTAGAAGTTGAGGAAAATAATTTTGGAAGTCAAGGAAAATACTCTGAATTCCACAGAACATATAGACATTTTCTCTTTGGTTAAATTATAAGCTCCCTGTTATTTGCCTATTACTATCCCTCACAGAACTCAACACAAAGTTTCACACAAATAAGCTGCTTTTAAATGGTGGGTGGAAGGAAACAGGCGACGAACCTCAGGTCCACTCCAGCTTTCTGCCTTGGGTCGTGTTCTAGGTATGGTTGAGGAAAATGAAACCCATGCAATACACAGCAGTATCGCTGAGCTCAAAAGGCAGAAAGCAATGATGAGGACCCTGAAGCAGGTCAACATCCTAGAGAGAAGAAATCTACATACAGGAAGGGCCCAGAAGTCTACATGAGATTTCCCAAGGATCCTTGGCTGTCCATGCACAGGACAAGATTTTGTGAGGCTCAGTAAAGAAAAGTAGCCACAGGTCTGGGAGATGAATACCAAAGGTTGGGTAGGGCTGGAAAATACTGCATTTCAGAATAGCCAGGGTAGAAAAATGCAGCTGAGCACTTCAGGCATCCAGCTGAAACTCAGGAAGGTCATTACCTGAAAAGTAAGAACAAAGCTGGAATAGACCAGCTCTAACAAAGACTAAATCCACATCAAGTAAATCTAGTAATTTAACTTCTTGGCAGAACTAAACACAACACCCTTTAAAAAAGGGACAGTATTGACCAGGCTCCCTATAATGTCTCATTCATAGTATACAGAGCATAATAAAAATCTACCAGATATGTGAAAAAGCAGAAAATGAAACCCTAAAGGGGAAAATAAAGAAGTATTCAAAATCAACAGAAGCCAAGATGTCCCAGATATTGGGATTAGCAGAGGACTTTAAAATAGTTACTATAAATATTTTCAAGGATTTCAAAGAAAAGATAGATATAATGAACAAATGGAGAATAACAACAGAGAACAACAACCAAAGAAAACATGAAAATTCTAGAACTGAAAAGCAAAACAAATAAACAAATTTTTGAATGGGATTAACAGTATTAATTCTAAATGGACCATATAATAAGAATAAATAATGTAATCCCTAAAACTCACAAAAATATTAAAAGGTTTCTCTAAAAGCCAATAAAATAAGAAAATGAATTACCAAAAAATCTGATTTTCCAAAAGATGCAGAAATAAAGAATGAAAAACAAATGGAACAAAAAGAAAACAAACAGCAGGATTGTAAACACAAACCCAATCATCTCAATAAATATTCAAATACACATGGACTAAATGTTCCGAGTACAAGACAGATGCTATGAAAGTAGATTTTAGGGGCCGGGCGAGGTGGCTCACGCCTGTAATCCCAGCACTTTCGGAGGCCGAGGCAGGTGGATCACGAGGTCAGGAGTTCAAAACCAGCCTGATCAATATGGTGAAACCCGTCTCTACTAAAAATACAAAAATTAGCCAGGTATGGTGGCAGGCACGTCTAATCGCAGGCACGTCTAATCCCAGCTACTTGGGAGGCTAGGACAGGAGAATTGCTTGAACCCGGGAGGTGGAGGTTGCAGTAAACCAAGATCACGCCACTGCACTCCAGCCTGGGTGACAGAGTGAGACTCCATCTCAAAAAAAAAAAAAAGAAAGAAAGAAAGTAGATTTTAGAAAAGTAAGCTTCAATTACATTCTGTGTGCAAGAAATATACTATAAATATAAAGTGATCGTGTAAAAGAAAAAGAATGGAAAGAGACATATTATGCAAATGGACAGCATTAAAAAGCTGACATGGCTTTATAAATAACAAAATAGAGGCTATAAACATCACTATAATTCAACTAGAACTAACAGACATATATATTAATAGAACATGCCATCCACCTAAAAAAAAGCAGAATATACATTTTTTCTCAAGTGCACATGATACATTTTCCAGGATAGATCATATGTTAGGCCAGAAAATAAGTCTTAATAAATTTTAAACTATTGAGATCATAAAAAGTGTTGCTTCTTACCACAATGAAATGAAACTGGAAATCAATAACAAAAGGAAAACTAGAAAAGTCATAAACATTCAGACACCAACAAATTAGATAAAAAAGATGACCTGGACAAATTTCCGGAAGCACACATATTACCAAAAGCGGCTAAGGAAAAAATATAAGATCTAATCTAGGTGTAAAAGAGATTGAATCAGTAATCAAAAACTTTCAAACTAAGAAAAGCTCAGGACTAGTGGCTTTAATAGTGAATTGTACCAAATATTTAAAGAATTAACACGACTCTTTTCAAGCTCTTCAAACAACAGAAGAAGAAAAAACACTTTCTAACTTAGCCTATGTGGCCAGCATTATTTTGATACCAAAGCCAGATAAAGCCATCACAAGAAAATAATAGTCATAGCTCAATATCCCTTATGAATACAGATGCAAAAGAATGCAGCCAAATACTAACAAAACAAATCAAGCAGCATATTTTAAGAATTATATAGCACAATCAACTAGTATTTATTCCAGGAATGCAAAGATGGGTAAACATAAAAAAACAATCATTGTAATGTATCACATCAATAGAGTAAAGGGGGAGAAAACCCATATGATCATCTGAATTAATGCAGGAAAAGCATTTCACAAAATCTGAAAGTCTTTCATAATAAAACACTCAGAGAACTAGGACTAGAAAGGAACTTCCCTAACATGATGAAGAAAAACATTTATGGGCCGGGCGCGGTGGCTCACGCCTGTAATCCCAGCACTTTGGGAGGCTGAGGCGGGCAGATCACGAGGTCAGGAGATCGAGACCATCCTGGCTAACATGGTGAAACCCCATATCTACTAAAAAACATACAAAAAAGTAGCCTGGCATGGTGGCAGGCTCCTGCAGTCCCAGCTACTCGGGAGGCTGAGGCAGGAGAATGGCGTGAACCCGGGAGGCGGAGCTTGCAGTGAGCCAAGATCATGCCACTGCACTCCAGCCTGGGCGACAGAGCGATACTGCATCTCAAAAAAAAAAAAGAAAAAGAAAAAAGAAAAAATGAAGGAAAAAAACTATCCAAGTTAGAAAAGAAGTAAAACTATCCCTATTCACAGATAACATGATTCTACATATGGAAAGTCCTAAAGAATCCACAAAAATCTATTGCAGAAAATAAACGATTTCAGCAAAACTACAAGGTACAAGATCAACACACAAAAGTCAGTTGTATTTCTGTACAATAGCAATGAACAGCCCCAAAAGTAAATTAAAACAATTCCATTTATAATAAATTCCAAAATAATAAAATATACATAGGAGTACATTTAAACACTCTCACCATTTCTACTTACATTGTACTGGAGGTCCTAGCCAGTGCAGTAAGGCAAATAAAAACATAAAAGGCATGTTGATTGAAAAGGGGAAAAAGAACAACTTTGTTGTTCACTAAAAACATGATTGTCTATGTAGAAATCCTAAGGGATTAAAAAAAAAAAAACAGAAAAACTATTAAAATGAATAAGTGAATTTAGCAAATTGGCAGAATATAATGTCAATACAAAAATCAGCTGCATTTGGCCAGGAGTAGTGGCTCATGCACATAGTCCCAGCTACTTGGGAGGCTGAGGTGAGAGGATCCCTTGAGCCCAGGAGTTCAAGGCTGCAGTGATCATGCCACTGCGCCCCAGCCTGGGTGACAAAGACCCTGAATCACTGTTGTGATGCCCATCACCATAGACTGATTTTGGGACTTTATGAAAATGGAATCAAACAACTATGTAAATAAATGTACTCTTTGTGTCTGGCTAATGATTGATAAGTTTCCAAAAATCAGTAGCTACTACACAAAGAATAGGATCTAGGAGGACAAAAGGGGAGAAAGGAGACCAGGTAGACAGCTATTGCAATGGTCCAGGCAAAAGATCCATGGTGGTTTGGACCAAAAGACATAGTAACAAGTGGCTAGATTTAGGCTATCATTGAAGGCAGAATCTGTAGAACTTGTTGATGAATTGGATGTTACTTGTGGCATGTGAGGTGGGGAAAAGGAATCAAGGAACTCAAAGAAAACAAAAAATAAGGAGTTGGGGAAGGGAAGGGATCCAGTTCTGTATAGGTCACAGGTCTGACTTTCAATGAAGATGCCTGGTACACAGCTGAGTATATAAAGCTGAAGTTGGAGAAGACATGGATGGTATCACCAATCACCCAAATATGTTTCAGGAGTAATACTGAACGGACTGCTTTTTGTTATCTATCATTCCTTAGATTTTTTAAAAATTGAAATGGAATAATTCTTAAAGGATTAATTCAATCCTACAAATAATCTTAATTAAATGGACTGAGACCAATGGTGGAAGAAATGAAGTGCAGCCCATAAACAGAAAATTATTCAAATAGCTCATTTATGTTTTCTCCTTACCCAAGAAAAGGGCCCTCCAGATGTTACTTTAGTTCTGAATTAAAGGTGCACGCTTTCAAACAGGTCAAAGGATTGAAAAAATTTTAGAATGCACTAGATATTTATTTTCCTTTTCTTTCTGGCACCCTATTACCTCAACTTCAAGAAGAGTATCGGGATTACATGTCTGAGGACTTCCTTAAAAGTCACTGCTACTGTGTGGTGTTTACATAAGCATGCCAACTAGCCTGATGTTTGTGTTCATACACCAAATTATTCCTCTTATTTCTATCGGCACTGTGGTTTATAAGCTGCAGTTCCTTAAGACAGAATTTCAAACAGCCTCCCACAAAACAACCACCTAATGGAACACATAAATAATTTCCCAAAAATAACTATCTACAACTTTATCCACAAAAAAAGCCTTAAAAGTTCCTTTTGTGCAGTTTCTTAAAAGTTGCTCAGGATTTAACCCATGCAAGGGGGCTCATATCTGCCTTCCTTGACACCCATTTAGACAAATATATGTGAACAGGCAGCAGCTTGGCACCCCTACCTGCTTTGGACTTCTCAGCAAATCAAATAAGTTGCATTTCTAGCTCTGAGTACCAAGCCTTACAGCCTTCTCCAAAGTAACAGGAAGACCGATAGAATCTCATATAAATGTAAACAGCATCACTTCCCAGCCCAGTTGTTTTGCTACAGCCAGGTCAGTTTCTCATTACTCCTCATCCAGGGCTGTACCTACATTGGATGCCAACCTACTAACCTTGAAGCTGCATTCTACTTTTCCTTCATTATCCATATCCCTTTCTGCCTTCTGTTTTGGTCTTGTCTCTTCTAAGAAGTAGTTCCTAATGAATGCCACTTACTCTTAGTACTATCTTCCCCAATTATTAACTGAAAATTCTCACTTCTTCCAAATTTGGCTCAATTCCCATCTCCCCCGTGAAGTCTTGTTTGGCTCCCCAGATGCATCAGGCATCCCTTTCCCAATGCGCCCCACCCACAAGCAGGAGTAAACACCATGCTTCTTCACAGTTCTTCTTAAATTGGTGGCTCTTCACCAAGGTTGTATTATACTCTCCCACGACAATAAAGTTGAATGGAAACAACTTGAACATCCAATAATGTGGAATTATTCATTCATTTATCCTTTCACTCAAATATTTATTAAGTAACTACTATGGGCCAGCTGTAATTCTTAAATTAGTTGAAACAACCTAAAGGGTTAACAAAAGAGATTAGTTAAAATAACTCAGGAATAAGACATTAAATGAAATAAATTATTAGCAACTAATGATCAGTGTTGATAAATAAATTATAGTTTATTAATTTTATGAGCAATAAATGATCACCATTGACAAATATAGCTTATTAAATTATAGATTATAGTTACCTATAGACCATGTACAGTATTACCTAATTTTGGAATAATACGTACAGATGTAAAATAAATTTACATGCCGGGCGCGGTGGCTCACGCCTGTAATCCCAGCACTTTGGGAGGCTGAGGCAGGCAGATCACGAGGTCAGGAGATCGAGACCATCCTGGCTAACATGGTGAAACCCCATCTCTACTAAAAATACAAAAAAATTAGCTGGGCGAGGTGGCGGGCGCCTGTAGTCCCAGTTACTTGGGAGGCTGAGGCAGGAGAATGGCGTGAACCCAGGAGGCGGAGCTTGCAGTGAGCCGAGATTGTGCCACTGCACTCCAGCCTGGGTAAGAGCGAGACTGTCTCAAAATAAATAAATAAATAAATAAACAAACAAACAGACAGGATTTTAAAGCATTTGTACAGAGAGAGCAGTTATAGTCTCCATTGAGTAGCACTATGGGCATATATTATTATTATTTATTCTTCTGCTTCTCTGATTTTCTGACTTTTACGTAACAAAATATGTATTGCTTTTTAAATAAGAAAATATTTATGTTTTCCAGTTTGAAAAACTGGAATTTTCAAGTTTGGAAAATTTTCTAGTTCAAATTATTTAGTATATTGTTTTTCTAAGTTGATGATGTCTGCTCTGCTTGTTTGGCTATGGTTTCATTTTTTCCCCCACAGGATGGATGGCATAGATTGCTGCAACTAATTTAGTCATTCACTTCTCAGTGATGATTTATTGAATTCCTAATCTCCTATTGTTATACCTTTCAGTCATTCCAATTTCTGAAAAAAATTGTTAGAAATGTTTTAAAAATTCCTGGCATATCAAAATTATCAATACTGGGAAGTCTAGTAACTGGGATTTATTTTTCACCAAATGGTCTAGTTGATTATTCTCCACCAAAATGTTTTTGACCATGTTGCATTTCATCAAATCATCTGGAACTCTCCCAAAAAAACTGTAAGACCCAAATAATTAAGCCAAACAATTGGACTGTCTTTTTTAGCCTGTGCCACCTCAGGGCAGATGGGTTAGGGGAAAAGAGCCTTTAAAATATCCCCCATAGTGGAATCTGGCCAGGGCTTAGGGAGGGCAATGGAGTGATGATCAGTCATATGCTCAAAATCATCCATTGCAGAATGCATTAAAATGTGAACAGCTGGATGTGGAAAACTGGCATGATACTGCCAAAATGCAGATACAATTAAGGTTCTGGACAAAGGTGGTGACTACTGAAAAGCAAAACAACAGGGCAATCTGAGAAATGTTTGGAAGTGCAGAATAAGAACAGCATGGTGCATTAGTTACACATTGCTCACATGCTCATGAAGAAATATTATTCGTGAGCTGGGTTGGGCACCACTAAACATTTCTTCCACTCTGGTCTCATCTGGCTGATCTAGGATGGTGTTGGCTGGGACAAATGGGACAGGTGGGTTCTGCCCCACATGTCTCATCCTCCAGTGGACTAACTTGGGCATTTTCTCATAGCAATTGCAGAGAAGCAAGAGGCTAAGCAGAAACTAATAAGCACTTTCTGTGTTTGCCAGCATTATGATCGTTGGCTAAAGCAAGTCACATGGATAAGCCCAGAGTCAAAGGAGAAGCTGAATGGACACCTAGAGTAGAGGACACTGCAAAGTTACATGACAAAGGGCATGGATACAATGAAGAGAGGACAACATTGGGGTCTTTAATTCAATCAGTCTATATCACGTAACTGACTAGACCTAGGCATTAAAAAATAAAGTATTAAAGTTGACAGCTCACGTGTAGTACACAGCTAGACCAAAAAATGAGTCAGTCTGGAAAGGTGAAGATATTTGTTGCTTTCTGGCTGGATCTACAGATTCAAAAATCTTTGTTGGTTTTTGAAAGGTGACTAATTTGGTAGATGGCATAGTTCTCATGCCAAGACATTTATTTAGTCATTTATTCAACAAATATTATCCAACACCTACTATATGTTGGATATATACGTGCTAAGAATACAGAAATGAGCAAAATCTCAAGCTTAGATGTATGCCATTACTTACTACATACTAACACTGATAGAAAAACTGACCCCCAATGTTCCCCGAGACACAATCTAAAAGAAGACACATGATTCCTATATTAAGACCTTTTCACAAACCCCTAAACATTAGTATACTCAATATCATAGCATTTTGCTTTCAAACCCTTGTTAAATCTTCAAGGTAAAAAAGTCTCCTGCTGTATATGATTGCTAAACCTTTTATTACTCTGTCCTAAAGAACTAAGTTTGAGATTAGATCGCCTTTAGAAATCACATGAAATTATGACACATGCTACTTTTGAGAAATAGTAAGATCAATAATAGGTTTATTTTATTTTGTTTGTGGTAAAACATACACAACCTAACTTCACTCTTTTAATTTTTAAGTGTACAATTTGATAATTGTTTTAGTAAGCATCTATTATGAACTATCATACTAGGTTCTAGAGATACTAAACATACATAAGGTAAAACACCTGCTATCATGAAATTTTTACCATTATCCACTGATTTTACATGAAATCTATAAAAATAAAAGAATACTGTTTTCTCTTCTTGTACTTCAAGTTGAATGACCCAAGCCAGGCCAATGAGATACCTTCCCTGAGATTGTTTTGCTGGAATAGAGGCATGTGACTCTCCTATATCTGGAGAGTAAGTGAATTTGGAGTTGCTGACATAGGAAGAGACTCTCTGGGATGAAAAAAGCCAAACTGACCCAAGCATAAGTGCATGTGTGTATGTCTGTGTGGTGTGGTGTGTGTGTGGTGTGTGCGCATGTGTTTAGTGAGGGAGAAAGAGAACCCTCCTTGACAAAATGGTTACTTTCAAGTCAAATACAATTGTTAAAATCTAAAGTCCCTGGAGTTCTTCCTCAATTCTTCGTCCTTGTCATAAAGTCCCTTTTCTTCCTTAAGCTAGTTTTAGTTAGGGTTAGTCAAATATAAATATAGAGTTCCTTAATACAAATATAATAAAACTTGAGATTCTACAAGAATCCACTTACTAAAGGTACACTCTAAAGTGTAAGATAAAGGCAAGATAAAGGCCAAGGTGGTTTTTGAAAATCATGTTGTAATTTTGGAGTTTTGTTACTTAAGATTGTTTTCTCTAGATTTTTCCAAAGTAGGTGACAATAAAGGGCTTATTTATTTGTATTTAAATAAAAACTTCCTTCAAATGAAATAAAAAAGATTCCATAACTCACCCTGGGTAAATGCATCAATACATCAGAGATTGAGCTTCTTGCTTCATTAATTTATCTGTACAGAACTAATCAACATTAGTTAAATCATTCTTTTCAATACTAAATCATGCTGCTGTGAAAATCATTCCAAGTCATTGATGCTAGGTTGTTAACAAAATATCCAGCTTGTGACCAGAATCCATCTAACCCATTAATCACAGAATTATTACTGAGACGCAGAGGGGTTCCAATTCCTGGTTTTTCTATCTCTGTTTTTCTAATAGCAACAAAATGAGAACCATGAGGGAACAGGTAGGGAGGCATAGGCTAGATGAGAAAAAGAGACAAGAAGATAAGGAACTCAGATAAGTGATGTTTTCCACAGGGTCAGCAAAACTATCCCATGGTTCATCAGTCAAATAGGATCTTTTCAGTAAACATCTGTTAGTATAATTGCCAATAATTCCACAATACCCTCATGAAACAGCTACTCTCCAATATCAACAAAACTGAAACAAGCATTTTTCTTCTATAATGGTCACTTTTATTTTCTAAACATTCTACCTCTGCCTCCTTATCTACTTCTCCTGCTTTAAGTTATCAACAGCAGATGCCAACAGACTCTCCTTAAGCCTTTCTTTAACAGGCTCATTTATAGCTCTTTGCTTTTGAAATAACTCAATTCGTCTTGCAGTAGAAAACACTTTTCACCCAAAGGAAAAGTGGCATGTGAGTGTGTGAGGATTTCTACATCATTGAACAGGATACAATTACAGGAAAACGAAATACACTTTATGGAGTGGTGGACAGCAGAAAGTCATCAGCCTGCTCTTTCCCCTTCTTTTCCATTTGCCTTTTTGTGGTAGCAGGTTCTACATAGTCTTAAGTCAAAGTTTTTCATAATACAAATTCCACTTGTGGAATCAACCTATGAGTAGCCTCAGCAATTTGGAAAATCAAAGTAGAAGAGATTAGGAAATATCAGAGTGCACTGCATGTAATAATGATAAGTTTTTTCTGTGAAAATTTTGTTTCAATGGTGCGTGTACAACATGGAAAATGCCTTTCTTACTATAGGTCAAGATCAAAAATGTGTGAAAGTCAATGGTCTAAGTGGAGGGAGATTTTTATTCCAGAAGTATTTATTGAGAACCTATTGCGTGCCTGGCATGATTCTAGCACTTTGGGGTACAACAGGGAACAAATCAAAGAAAAACCTCTGCCCTCATGGAGATTCCATTTTAGCAGGAGGAGCGATAGCCAACAACAAACATAATAAATGTAAATTATAAAGAATGTTCTAAGGCAATATGTGCTATGGAGAAAATAGAGTGAGATAAGGGAGGCCTAGGGTGCCACGGAGAGGAGATACATTTTATTCTATTTTATTTTATTTTTGTGGCACTCACAAGAGTCATTATTTTCCTTTCATTAAATGTGTTGTGATTTTCATCTTTTCATTTACATCTCTACAGAACAAAATCTGTTTGTGTCCCTATTAGGCAAGAATCCTTCCCATCGCTATCAGTTTTCTACAAGTTAAAAACTACCCTTACAGAACTTAAAATGCCCTAATCCATGGTAAGTAGCAAACTGAACAAAGGTGCACTGCCTTCTGCACCCCAGAGAATCAGGATAGGAGAATGGGATTAACTAGGCAGGCCTGCCTGAGGCCTCAGCCCAGATGGACACCAATAATCCTGCCTCATTTCCAAGTCTAGGAAAATTTTCTGTACAGTCTCCCTTTGTGACCACAAATAATCTCCAAAGATTATATTTTATCACACAGAAAAACCTGGTTTCCTTGAGCTTTAGCCAGATTCATTTACAAATGTTTGTCAAGGGGTGTTAATTAACACTCTATAAGCCTCTTGGCTCTACAGTGTAGAACATATTAAATCCAAAGAAACAGCTTCTCTCTGGGGATTTCATAAGGAATCTCAGATTGCCTTTTCAAAAGAAGGCAATCTGAGGGTGTGTGTTTATCTTTTTTAAAAAAACATTGCTTTTATACTAGAGGGTTTGTGTTTGTCTGTTTTTATCTTTTAAAAAAATGCTCTTATTGGTTCTTCTATTCAGAAGCTAAAAAAACAAGCCCAATAAATTCATTATCAGACAGTTTCATGCACAGTACCTGTAAACTTGGTGACTTCCTGTCTCCTCGAGGCCCCCAGAAGTAGTCTTCTGTGCTGCTCGTAAAGTGGGTTGCAGGAAGTAGAGAAGACTAGTTCCGGGGGCCTCCAGGAGACAGGAAGTCACCAAATGGGGGTGGCTAGGGGTGTGCCTCCTTTGAGAAAGGAACTTGTGACCATAGATTTAAAGAAAGTGGGGGTTGGTTCTGTGGCTATGGGTGTAGGGCAGGATGGGAAGAACCTTCCAGGCAGGGAGAAGAGTAAGAAAAAATAATGCCCCAAGGCGCAAATGCAAGACCTTCAGTGTGGCTGGATGGCGTGGGGCAGCGGGGCAGGAGTCAGAGTTAAGACAACATGTGTTGAAACACCTGCGAGAGTGTTTCCAGAACAGAGAACTGCAGCGTTAACTGCTGTTTGATCTCATACGACGAAAGGGAAATTTTTAAAACGGCAAGGCTTAAACATGAAAGGAAAAGGAAAAAAAAAAGCTTTTAATCAAATTGTAAATGACATGGTTTTTCACTTTCCCATCTCCCGTATTTCTCACTGAGTAGCAGTAAACACAGGAAACAGCCACGCATAAGTTATACTGTAACTCCTCATAAGGGATCCTCTGGTTTATTTCATTTTTCGGAAATGAAAATTGTGAAGGAAGAACAAAGAGAGATCTGAACTGAAATGCACTTTTTCAGGACTGCTATTTGAGCTATCATGTAATAATTACTTCATTAAGCAAATATTTACTCAGTAGGCAAATTGAGGGGTCAAATCATAGGTACCCGGAATAATTACAGTATAATTCTCAAAGTGAAAACGCCAGAAGACGGAATTTTTTTTTTTTTAAATGCAATGGCGATTCAGAGGAAGGAAAGATTCTTTCTTGCGGAGGGGAAATCAAGGAAGTCTTCCTGTAGGAGGTAGTTTCTAAACCTTATATTGAAATATGTAGATCCTGGAGAGTCAGAAAATGGCATTCCAGGCAGATCACTGTGAGCTAGAAAGCCAGTGATACTGTGGCAAAATGTATTTTCTACAGAAAAGAGATGGATATCTCCCATGCCCCATGATCTTTTACGATATAACCTGGCCATTCCTCTCATTGGCGGATCTGTGGACCCTCCCCCTTGAATCTGTGGACATGTGACTGCTCTGATAGAAATGAAGCTGTGTGATATCAAGAATAAGTAAAACGAAGAAGAAAAAGGAAAAAGAAGTCCATACCACTTCCTCCTAGTTCTCTTGGGATGCTTGCCAGGAGGGCAGCTAGCTTCCATGTACAGAGGCTACTAATCTGAGACCACTTGTGTAAGCGAGGTCAACAGAGATGCTCTGGTCCACAGCCAGCCTCGACCGCCAATCACTGAGCCGTCTTGCATGCCCCACCCCGTTCAAGCTTCAGATGACTGCGGACCAGAGGAAAACTGCGTGGGTGAGCCCTTCCCTAATCCTGACCCATACGTTTGTAAACTAAATAAAATGGTTATTTAAAGCCATTAAGTCTGGGGGTATTACACAGAAATAGTAATGGGAACAGATGTATCTGGGTTAGTGTTTTTGTAATTATGTAATGATGACCCTCTCCGATGTTAATGAAGGTTAAAGACGTTAGTGGCAAGTCACGACTAACATTCTTCTCCATTTCAGATGCTGATGTGGACGAGGATGGTCTAAGCATCTGCTAGCACACCCCCAGATGTAACCTGTGCAGTGCAGGAGGCAGCCTGGAGTCATCGAATGTACACTGGGAATAGGGGTTCAGAAAACCTGAGTTTTGACCCCAGCTCTGACCCTTGTTACCCACAGGAAAGTCAGCTAAACTCTCTGGGCCTTTCAATGAATTTACCTGCCCCCAAATACAAAAAAAAAAGCACTCTAGAAATTATCAAGCATTATCCAGTGGTATGGGTTTTTAAATTACTTTAAATTAATAAATTCATTTACATAGTTTAAAATCAAATAGTATCAAAGGCTTATCATGAAAACAGTAAGCATCTCCCCCAACCCCGTCTCTAACCCCGACTCCTGCTCCCCACTGGCAACCTTTTAGCTCTTTCTTCTCGTAATGCCCATCATATTTCTAAATACTATGCTACTGTGAAATTTAATAATTCATTAGGATAATGAGGAGTTAGCTCTTTTACATGCCCCATTTTCTTCCCTTATTTTCCCAAATGTCTGTTCTTATTTAAATCATTGTTAGTATTTACATGAAGGTTCCTATATAAATGTTCATTTTAGAGCCAAATAGGACACTGTAACATTTCCCTTTTCTGAACAGCTTTTAATTTTCCCTTGAATAAATAATGACCTCATTATTAAGCTTGTGTAATATTCCATATGTGATTTTTTAATGTGTTAATGATTCTCTATCATGTTTTCTACCATAGTATCTATTCTGTTGAGTCTACTTTTTCACCCAGAGCTCTTCGTTCCCTGCTAGAACCTTCCAGCCTCCAAGTCTAGTCTGGATTAGATGCTGTCAAGAGCTGCTCTCATCCTAGGAGTTTCCTTTATTTCTTATTGATTGAAACCATACTTTTTCTATATCCTATTTCTTCCTATGTATTTACTACAATTTTGCCGGTGCATATCTTCCATTAGCTTCTTAGGAAACATGACGTTGAAGGTGAGCTTTCAATATTCCTACATGTCTGTACATTCATTGGAATAGGAACTCAGTAGGCTCTTTAAAGTTAAAAGCTCATGTTCTTCAGTTCTGGGGCACTTTATTGTATTATGTCTTTACTAATTTCCTGACCTCTATTTCCTTATTCTCTCTTTCCAGAACTTCTATTAGTCCGACGTTGGATCTTTATGAATATCCTTTAAATCTTTTTCCCTTTTGAAAATATTTTCTATTTCTTTATCATCTTGTACTATTTTTACAGCATTGCTTTTACCTTACTTTTCAAACATTTTACTAAATATTTTATTTCAACTATTGTGTTATTGGTGTTGAAGAATTTTCTGATTGTTCCTGTTTCAGTTTATGTATGTGTTTAATTTCCTGCATAATTTATTTTCCCTGGTTTGCTTTTCTGTTTATTTTATTCTGTTTCATGTTGATAACTTTCCTCAAATGTCTTTCACCAGCAGTTTTGATTGTTACCCCTTGCCCTTCTATTGTACCTGCTCCTTTTTAAGGCTGGGTTCCTGATTATTGCAGGAGATAAGACTCCTGATGTGGGGAGTCTGCATGCCATTCCAAATTCATCATCTCCAAGTGTGATCTGGCAAAATAATTTGCACTTATGATCATGGAACGGCCATCAGTTACTTCGAGAGATTTTAGGAAATAAGGTGCTTGAAGAATGAAAATTTTCTCAACTTTAAAAGGGAAGATACTGTGAATTTCAGAAATAATAGACTCGAGCAAAATTAGGTAATGGTTAACAAAAATGCATCAGTACTATGGAAGGGAAGAGAACTAGGAGGCAACATGGATTCCTAGAATAAACTTACCAAACTTACCTCAGATAATTTTTATTGTATTATGTAGTGCTATGATTTGAATGCTTGCCCCTCCAAAACTCATGTTGAAATTTAATTGCCATTGTAATAGAATTAAGTGAGATCTTTAAAAGATCTCACTTTAGGCCAGTTAGGCCATGAGGTCTCTGTCCTCATCAATGAATTAATTCTGTTATCACAGAAGTGGGTTATGTATCTCAGGAATGGGTTCCTTATAAAAGGATGAGTTCAGCCTCCTTTTGTCTCTCTCTTGCCCTCTCACCTTCCACCTTGGGAGAAGGCAGCAAGAAGTCCCTCACCAGATGTCAGAGCCTTGCTCTTGGACTTCCCAACCAACAGAAGCATGAGGAAATAAATTCCTCTTTTTTAAAAAATAAATTATCTAGTCTCAACTACTCTTATAGCTGTACAAAATGAACTAAGACATATAGCATATCTGGGAACACAATAGTCACCTCTGTACGTAATAATTTTGACAGTTGCTAAACATTTTTGTGACATTCTTAGGGTCAAGAAGAAAAGTAGAGTGCAAATAAGATAGTACTGTTGCCACTCAAAAAATATATTTTAAGAGCATTCATTGGTTCAACAAAAACTTACTGGCTGCTTATTAAGTGTCAGATATGGGTCAATGTTTGAAACATTGATTCATGGGACAGATTGACTTGAGAGAAGGTGACTAACAATATCCCACAAGGTTTATTCATAACCCTATTTCTTTTTAACTTGTTATCATCAAAGGGATGAAAACTCACAAAGGCATTAATCTAAAACTTTGGAAATCCTCCAGAACTTGAATCCAAAAGAGCTCTACAGATTGGAATGCTATAAATATGTGCTATAACTAACAAAATTAATATTTAAAGTGATGGAAAAAATATTTATGTCTTTTTTAAATTAAAAATACAAGTAATATATGTTCATGGTTTAAAATGTCAAAACAACTTACAACTTACAAGAAAAATCACAGTTCCCTGTCCTACACTGCCCCAGTTCCCCCAGTTCTCCTCTCTAGAGGCAACCACTTTTGACCTTAAACCGTTTTCTTTTGGAATTTACATCTCCACACATCCACACTTCCGAAAGTATCCACTGACTTCCTATTATACTAGATGAAGGTTTAGCTCTCTTACACAGCCAATTTAGTTATACAACAGTTTTTGGTTTAACTGACATTCGGTATTGACATTATTCCACCAACATGAATATCATTCACAGCTGGACATTGTAATGTAGTAAATAAGACTATGTTTTCCTTCTTACTTTTGTTTCCTTTGAAGTTCATAATTGCATTGCTTTTTCATTTGCTCTGTTTTCTTTGGGACTGTGGATAATTCTTCCCTCAATTTCCAATAGACTCTCAGCAGAAACTTCCCCAGGGAAGTCACATTAGCCTCCAGTATTTTGGGGGGACCCACTTCTGGAATCTCCCCTGTTCTGACCTGGCTGATCTTAGTCTGCTGCACATCTGACATCATGGGTCTACAGTTCATCATCCTTTTCCTGGGTTAGACCTGCTCTTTCATAGGTCCCATGTCTTCCTCCTTGTCTTCATCATGTATGTGGCGGTTACCCTCCAATAATTTCCTGAGAAAGGGTTTATGGAAGATTGATTTTTTGGGACTTTGACTCTCATGAATGATTGGCAGTTTAGTTAAGTATCAAATTCTAGACTGGAAATAATTTCATTCCCTTCCCTGAAGGGCACTCCTCACTAGTCTTTGTGATGCCCTGGAAATGCACTGCTCAGTGTTCCTGCTATAAGGAGCACAGTTGACTGAGGCCATCAGTTGCTACCCCTTTGGATCTACCATTGCAGTTGATCCTGAGATCATGTTTCTCATCGGCTACTCCTAGATGACTAAACATGGCAGGGGAACGAATGCAGGCCCATTTCAGCAAGATGTGGACTCCGCCAGTGGGCAGCATTTGTTCAAGGAGTCCCCATCAGCCTGCCTGGGTTGTTCTGAGACCCACAGTGCCAACTGAAACTCTTCCCAGCCCATCCTTCTTCCTGCACACTCTCCTTCATAGTTGTTGGACACACATCATTATCCAAAGATTCACTGTCTCTCCTAGCTCCCTTCCCCTTTATCCTTTACAATTCTTTCCTCAATAAATTTCTTGTACATCTAATCCTATCCTGATATGTACTCGTTTTGGGACTCAAACTAACACAAGAGGGGTTAGAGAACCAGCTCATTCACTTTCTGGAAGGCAAAGAGAATGCCATTCTAAGTGTTGTGTAGGGGCAGATAGTCCCTTTGCACGAATGGTGCCTCAATTGCTAAATATTTCAACAGCAGTAACCTGGGAAGATATCCTGGTGGAGAATGCCATTGTAGGTGCAATGATTTAGGCATTCCCTGCCTCCAAGGAGATGGAATTGAATACTTTCTGGTATATTGTATTGAGACTCTGCAGAGAGATAATGAGAAACTGAGGGCCAACAACAAACAGTTAAAGGCTCAATATAAGGACCAGAGCCTTCTCTCCTGCAGGGGAAGAGTAGAGAAACTTAGCAGCAGGCCTAGGACCTGATAGACTCGCGAGATTTAGGGATGTTTAAATGCTCAGCCAAGGCAGATCAGTTATGTCAAGGTCAAGGCCCTAGTTGAGGAAACCTTGGAATATCTGGAGCTTACAGAGGTGGCCCATTCTTCCCTGGTAAGAGATAGCACTTCCTTATGCTGAAGAGGTCTCACCCCTAAAAAGCAACAGGTGCACCCCTCAGGAGCTGACCGGGCACTAACTACGATTAAATCCCAGCTTAACCCACCTGGAGACAGCTGGGCCTGATAGAGGAGAAAAGATATTAT
This sequence comes from Rhinopithecus bieti, assembly GCF_001698545.2. Lineage (NCBI taxonomy): Eukaryota > Metazoa > Chordata > Mammalia > Primates > Cercopithecidae > Rhinopithecus > Rhinopithecus bieti. Next base: position 201,433 of record NW_016825767.1, on the reverse strand, counting down.
ATCCCAACATTGCTTCAAGATTGAGCATGCACTGCAGATCCTGAGGAGTAGCACTGGGGTCCTTGACCAAGGAACTGGAACTTAACACAGGACAAGAAAGAATTCATTATCTAGGGAACACTTTCTCCAGAAGTATGTTTTCACAATACAGCAAGGACCCCAGGAGACGCGGTCAAGTTGCTGCTAGAGTGGCTCTGAGAAGCCTGTAGAAAGGAATGCCCAATGCTGAGCAGGCGGAAATGCCTGACATTGTTGCCCTAACAGCTGATAAAAGAATCAAGAAGCAGAGGGAAGCTGGCATGCAAGAACCAGTATATTATGTGAGGTCAAACAACCCGCCAGAGGACAGTGTTTCCCAGGAGACAGAGCATTCACTGCACCATCAGGAATATACTCATGGGGGTGCCAATCTCACCGAGACATTCAGTGGGGGCACCGCTCTCCAGGCCAGGGCTGCTGGTAGCAGAGGGGTCACAGAGCTGGGCTTGTCGCCGCCCACAGGGATGGTCAGATCTTGAAGTTATAGAGGCCAGATCATGAGTGGTGCTTAACTGCCAGAAGCCAGGGAATTGTAAAGATGGTTCATAGAGCATGGCTACATAAAAAGTGATTTGTACAGTTCCCCGACTTAGCCAATTTTCCAAGCTATAACTCACTGACTGAAGAGGTGCCCAGGTCCCTAGGAGGCAAGACCCTGCAATACACAGAGGTTTGACTCCCCCAGTTCTTCCCATTCAATATGAAAATGCATATTCTCCAGCTGTAGGAAATTTTCTGGAATTACTTCATTATTTCCTTTCCTTCTATGTCAGTTACCTATTGCTGTGGAATAGGCCGTCCCCAATTTAGGGAATTGAACTAATAAGAATTTATTTTTTTCCTCTTGCTTCTGTGAGTTAATGGGGCTTGGCTGGGGAAATCCAGTCTTGAGTATGCAGCTAGGGAAGGAACACTGCAAGGGAGAAGTCACTGGGGGGAGAAGGAAGGACAGAGGCTAGAAAGAGCTCAGTCCTGCCCATGAACTATACAGTAATCTTTACATACCTATTCATACAGCTGAGACATACCATGGGCTGCCTTTTAATAATCATACGTCAACATTTTAATAACCAATTAGTATTCCACTGTATAAGTGTGCCAATATTCCTCTGATTACCTTAACACATTTAGGTGACATCCAGTTTTAAAGAATAAACCACCATCTGCAGTAAATTTCCTCTTATCTTTGCACATTGAAGATGAAATTTAATGAGATTAAAAGTTTGAAAATAAACTACAAAAGATGACAGGGATGTCTGGCTTCACAGCAATTCACAAGGTGGGGGGGAAAACCTGAGAGGTTTTAGCTGGCTGCAAACTCATTTGAGTCTGTGGTAAGGGGACAGTCAAAATTGTTAATGCAATCTTGGATGGCATGAACAAAATTCAGTGCCTAACAAGAAATGTAATCACCGAAGTCTCCTCTGAACACTGGGGGCACTGCTTGGTTCTGCACAGCAAATGTTAAGAGAAGCCTTGGAAATTCCCCGGCTTTCTTCTCCAGCTCCTCATCCTTTCCCACCTCACGCTTCAGGCATTCCAAAGGATCTTGTGCTGTGGTGGGAATGGCCACACTGTCTCACCTGCACTGACTTTGCAAGGGATGTTTCCTAGAAGGGCACAATGCCCTTCTTACTTTGTGTGCCCAGCAAGCCAAGCCTGGCAGCAGGACCCACTACCTATTTTTATAAATAAAGTTTTATTGAAACACAGCTGTGCCCATTCATTAACACATTGCCCATGGCTGCATTCATGCTGCAACTACAGAACTGTGTACTAGTTGCAACAGACACTGTAGGATCAGCAAAGTCTAATACTTAGCCCTGCATAGAAAAAGTTTGCCAGCCTCTGATCTTACAAGTATTGCTTTCCCTGACTGCTCCCATACTACCTCCCAAAAACGCTAACCTATCTCTCCTTTCTTGAAATAGGTACCTAAGCAGGTACTATTTCTCTTACTGTAATTATTTTACTGTAATTATTTGACAACTACCTCTCCCCTACTAATCTGTGACATGAGGGCAGGAGTCTTACCTCATCCCTCTTTTTGTGGCAACCTGAGACCTACCACCCTAAACCCCAGCCATTCTCCTAGAGCAAGGGGCAACCCTGCAGAATCAGAGAGAAGCCTTTGTCCTCTGACAATGCAGAGACTTGGAAATGGCAGCTCTGGCCAACAAGGAGTAAAAAGGCCCCCAGGTGAGGAGCCCCCTCACAGTCCGTGCCAGGTAGATAGGAGGAAGCTGAACCTCTCGTGCAGCCCAAGCAGTGTACTTTTAGTGAGAAATGTCCACGCTATGAGTTGTGTTTGACCGCAGACAATTTCAGGGAGAATGTAGCTGAGCCCAAAGTGAGAGGCCCCTACCACTGTCCCCGCACCTGTGCAGGACTGGCATAAAGGCCTGAGGGGAACAAGGGGATACAGGTCACTGTGGAAGAACTTGGGACACTGAATAGAAGAAAAGGCAGAGGAAAGAGGACCACATGATGAGAAATCCAAAGAGAAGAGGGGACATTCGGGGAGGTGGAGCAGCATCCCCAAGAGGATCCAACAGGGCTTAGAGGCAACGGGCTTGCCTCCTATACCCCCATCCTCCCCTGCAGCTTTGCAGCCGTCCTCTGGACCCTCACGAAAAGAGCCCTACAAATACTCCTCCCTTGGGAGCCAGGGCTCTGGACTCTCTACAGGGTCCAGCGCAGGGAGAACTCCAACCCCTCGTCCTCAGTCCTCTACACCCATCAGCAGGACAATGGTGATGGATGATGAGACAGAGGCAGGTCCCACAAATAACCCTAAACCCTCCTCACTGGGGAGATATGTCGACTTTCCCCTCTCTTCTCCTCCACCTTATCCTCAAACGTCAGAAGACAGAGGCACCTGTTCAAAGGTTACATTCGTATTCTCAGAATTCAACACTGCACCTGCCTGCCACGGGGTAAGGTCTCAAGAAATGTTACTAAATGTCCAGGCCCCTCCATGTCTTCTTGGAGCAGATGTTAGCATGAAGGAGAAAAATCTAGGAAGAACGAAACATACTGGTCTTTTCAAACATGTGAACGATGTCTTGTCAAAAAGTGACTTACTTTAATCTTTGAAATTAGGAAGGCAGAGAGACAGTCAGGGAGGAGTCCTGTGCTGCAGCAGGTTCAATATGAAAGACAAAATCAAGTGGGCAACTTGAGAGGAAATGAGTTCCTCCTGCTTCACAGGGTCAAGCAGAAGCTAACTGACCCCAGGAGAGCCACTGTAAGGAGTTCGTCCTGGGGAGAAGTGTAACCTGGGATTTCCCAGATTCCTTCTGATTCTAACACTCTAATTATCAAATAAAAGTGCACTTATAGACATGGAAATAACATTTGCTTAACCATTATATTTAAAATTCATGTATATCACTGCTTTCAGTTTGAGTATTTTATCGAGCTATAATGATACCGGTTCATGGATAACATGACATCTGTACTTCAAACAAAAAATGTTAATAAAAAATCTATTGAAATTGGGGCCACAAAAATTTAATCAATATTCATCTTTGGTTTAGTCAATATATCAAGTTATATCAGTCATAAACTTTAGTATGTATCTTTAACCACCAAGCTAGATCCAGAAAGATACTTGATAATATGTTTTATGTAAAATAGGTTATTTCAAAATGATTTGATAGTTTTGGTCAAATGCTATGGAAATAATTTCAAAGAAGAGGCAGATTAAGTAGTTAAGTGTGGCTACCGTGTCTAATGCATTTGTTTAATTCCTTCTAAACTGCTCAAGAGGACCATTTCTCAAGTATTTGCTATTATTATTGATAAAGTTATAACTCACTTTTGTAGAGCTTTTTGTGTTTTTTCAAAACATGTTGACATATATAAGGTGCTTTTAATTCTCACAATATGCCTGGGAGTTAGGCAATGTGGTAGAGCCTGCTGGTTATCCTAAATGATCTGTTCCCATCTGATTTCAACATAATAGAATCAGTCACTGAGCACACAGCTCCTCAGGGAACAATTATTTGCAGACTCCTTTTGACCACGTGACTGAGTTCTGCCCAACGGACAGTGATAGGTGCAGCTTCCAGGTCAGGCACTTGAAAGGCCACGTTTTCCCTCTTCCTCTCTTTCCTTGTCCACTGGATGAAACTGGGATATGTGCTCTGGAAATCAACAAAGGTCACATACATATCTGCCTAGCAAAATCTTCACTGTTCTTCCTCACTCTTTAAAATTCCTTCCCAGATACTGTGTGAGAGCACACTGCAAGTGCAATATTCCATTTACAAGAAAGAAAATGGACACGTTGAAACCAGAAACATGTATTTCACCTCTCCACTTATGCCTTTATTAAAAATTGTATTTCTTTCCTCTGTGCCAAACACTGAGATAAGCACTACAAATTGTAAAATAAATATGATAGGTAGTCTGTGCTCTTAGAGAGCCGCCACTGAGTAAATGATCCATTCTACTTGTGGTTATTGCAAAATGAAAATATTTGAGTCAAGTCTCTGAAGGGTAAGTAAGAGTTTACCCCAAGATAAACAGGGGAAAAAGGCATCCTTCAGGTTATCTTCGTACTCAGAATATATCAAAATAGAGCATATAAAAGTCACATTCTGCTTATCTGTTTAAATATAGACTTCAAGTATAACTTTGCATTTCTGGAGAAAATGTGGATCTCAGACAATTCAATAAGCTGTGTGTTTTTAATCACCTATTATTACTTGTCCTCCCAGTAAGCATGTATTCTATTCTCCTCCTACAGCTAAAATTTCCTTTATGCCTTAAAAGGAAAACATTCATTGAAAGAAAGATAACTTTTACACGAATTAATTATAATAAAATTCTAGTTTAGAGCAATGATATTTTTGAGAAGATAATTCAGAAGGCTTCTACGTGCAAAAGCCATGACTACTACACATTCAGCTGGCACCGTTGAGAGTTCATTCATTTTGCACCTGAGAAGTGCACACTGACATTATTTGAATGCTGAGTAGTTTACGTTTTCCTTCTTTTCTTCAACTCAAAATAATTGGCATTGTTAAAACGCTGCTATGATTTTGAAATGTTATTAATTCTTTTCCTATTTTTACATTTTTTCTTGGACTTGACCATAACCTTCAAAAAACAATGTGTTTCAAAAAGGAGTGGTTCAAGCTGTTTGGGAGACATTTTCACTATTTCTGACTAAATGCACTATTGAATTCAGTGGTATTCTAAAATTTATATTAACTTTCAATCCAGTTGATTATTCTAGTTATGTACAAAATACATATTTTTGAGATGGAGTTTCGCTCTTGTTGCTCAGGATGGAGTGCAATGGTGTGATCTCAGCTCACTGCAACCTCTGCCTCCTGTATTAAAATGATTCTCCTGCCTCTGCCCCCCAAGTAGCTGGGATTACAGGCACCTGCCACCATGCCTGGCAAATTTTTTGTACTTTTAGTAGAGACGGGGGTTTCACCATGTTGGCCAGGCTAGTCTTAAACTCCTGATCTCAGGTGATCTACCCGCCTCACCCTCACCCTCCCAAAGTGCTGGGATTACAGGTGTGAGCCACTGTGCCCAACCCCAAATACATTTTTTTTTTTTTTTTTTGAGACGGAGTCTCGTTCTGTCGCCCAAGCTGGAGTGCAGTGGCCGGATCTCAGCTCACTGCAAGCTCCGCCTCCCGGGTTCACGCCATTCTCCTGCCTCAGCCTCCTGAGTAGCTGGGACTACAGGCGCCCGCCACCTCGTCCGGCTAGTTTTCGTACTTTTAGTAGAGACGGGGTTTCACCGTGTTAGCCAGGATGGTCTCGATCTCCTGACATTCTGATCCGCCCGCCTCGGCCTCCCAAAGTGCTGGGATTACAGGCTTGAGCCACCGCGCCGGGCCCCAAATACATTTTAATGAAAGGAAAACGTCTAAAGTATTTCTCAAAAGTGCATAGTATATATAACTTGAGCATATATACAGTAGACAAATCGTTCACACTAATTAGTTGGGGAATAAAAATTAAACCAGCTAACAAAGTCCCTTCCAATATATACTCCTAAAGCTGGCCAGGAGACTTTACCACCTGCCCTTATTCTGAAAACTTCTTCATAATACTGCATGGTGACTACAGATAGCTTTTAACTAGACATTTTCACAATGAAATCATACATTTGATGATGAACCTTAAATTTTCACTGCAGATATCAGAGTCTGCCACATTATGTTTTCCTATTTTTTCTTACCAGATTAGGATTTGGTATTCTCTGTTCCATTGGAAAGTGGCTAGAAAGACTGACAAGGAGAGAAAATTCTAGTACCATGAATTTATAAAGGTGAAATTAGGCTATTCAGTAAACCAGAAGCTGAGCACCAAGGGAGGGCAAGATGCCATTTTCAGAGATACAGATGAAGTGAACAGGATTACCCCAGCTGGCGAAGGGGTAAAAGGGAGACAAATGGTTAATTAGAGGGAAGAGTGTGGGAGGAGGCATCCGAGCAAAGTGAAGTCCTGTGTGGGATGCCATAGAAGGAAGAGATGGCATTCAGGCATGGGGCCCAAGGGAGCGTGTGAGCTGGCTCTGGAAGAACAAGTGGGATTTGAATAAGCAAGGACTCTGTCTTGTCCACACATAATGTCACCCTGTAGAGCATCCATCATGGCACACTGCAGGGGGCAAGGCAGAAGCAAGAACCCCAGCAGTGAGGCTCTTCCCATTACCTAGGCAAGGTTGGATGGTGTCTTGCAGCTCCATCATAGTCATAGACAAGGGGAGAAGTGGTTTGATTCTGGACACATTCTGAAGGTAGGTAGAGCTGCAGGATTTGTTGATGGATTAGAAACAAGATATGAAAAAGGGGAGTAGTTAAGATTCAGGGTCCAACAACTGGAAGAGTAAAGTCACCATAACAGAGAAGGGGAAGCAGGAGTTTGGTATGGGATGTGTTCGATGTGACATGCCCATTAGACATCCACATGGAGAAGGCAGTTGTCTGTGCAAGTCTGACAGTCAGGGAAACCTGGGTGGAGACTCAAAATGCAGTCATCAGGATGTGGCGGTATTCAAAGCAGTGGCCTAGAGTGAATCTAGACAGAGCCCTGGGCCCTCCGCTATTTACAGGCAAGGTGAGGAAGAACAAGCAAAGGAGAGTAAAAGGGAATTGTCAGGGTGTTGAGAGGAGAAGCAAGGGAGAGCCAGGACCTGAAAGTCAAATTGAGGAAATGTTCAAGAGAGAAGAAGTGATGGCTTCAACAAACGCTGCAGACAGATGGGCTGAGACCTGCGCACTGACGCTAATGCTCAATAGTGCCGAGATTAATATCTCCTAGCCCTACTTCCTTATGTGAAAGAAGCTGTCTTTTTCACAGGTTCCTTGCACAAATGTCTGCAAGAATCTCAGGCAGTGAGGGGAGTCAACGGTGGGGAATGGGAACACGTGTATTTCCAACTTGATTCTAATCCTCTTAGAACCCATATACAGAACAAAGACTCAGAGGCACTGCTGGCGCTGAACTCCCCAACTACAGTCCCTACTGCTGATTTCGGGGGACATTAAGAACTTTCTTTCAAGAGCTGTGAAGGCTGAGCAGTTGGTCTTCAAGTCCAAGAGAAAAGGTGTGTCCTCCTGGATTACACTCAAATGAGCAAAGCAGCCTGAGCTCCAAGCTCTCTGTAGGAGACCTCTCTCTCTCTCTCTCACTTTCTCTCTCTCTTCGCTCTCTCTCTCTCTCTCTCTCACACACACCCACACACACCATTTTTGCCAAGGCTCACTCCAGCATGAGGAACCCACAAAGAACCCCAAGACCTCCATTCTGAGCAGGGCCTCCATTATTTGTCCTGCCATTTGTTTGTTCTGCCTCATGTCCTCCCGGCCATCAATGATTCTCGACTCTCTAGTGGGGGTCAAGCTTCCCATCATCCCATGGGATCTCCTTAGCCCATTTGTAAATTAGTGGAAACACAGAGGGAGTGAGGGCAGGGTGCTAGCCTGTCTTTATCCTTCGCCAACTTCGGATCCCAGAACAAAACTGGCCCCTAAGTCTGTGCAGCAGCAATGTCTAAGTCCCAGCTAAAATGCCCTGTTATCAAAATCTGCAGAATATATTTTATCTTTTTCAGGTAAGCTCAAATGCTTCTATCCTCTCTTCCCCGACCCCCATATACGCACCAAGAAATGTCATTGAAAACAGAATGAAAGTATCTCATACAACAAAATTAATTCAAGATACTTTCTTTGACTATGGAAACTCAATTCTAAACAAGATACAAGAATGACTAAACACCAAACTGAAAGAAATTTGAAAGCAAAATTAATATTTTACACCAACTAACAGTTTGTTTGCAGCATCAGCAAAATCAAGCATTCACCTGTTACTAATTTCCTCTAAATACAAAGTCCACCGCATTTCTAGGAAGGATGGTTAGTGTTTGGCAAATTTTTTGTGTTAAGTGTTGAAAAATATAACTGAGAAGTTAATCAGAGGACCACAAGTGGGCACAAAGATTTAAAACATGTTGATTATTTAAAACACCAGAGCACCAGAGAGCACGCAAGTCTTTATCTTATAATAAAATGATCCTATAAGTCACTATAATAACAACTGACTACTTTGTACACACGAGTTTATCCTAGGGACTCTAAAAATAGAACTTGTAGGATTTAAATCTAAAGTAAAGATTTTACGGGCATGATCTATTAGATCCTCCAGCTGATCCATTTATTTCCTTCCAGTATGAACTGATAACTTGCTTATGTTTTCTTCAAAAAGTGAGACCATTCTTCCCATAGTTTTTCTATCACCAACCATACACTGGTGGTCTTTAGGGTTTCTCAGTTCCATAAAAGAATTGAAAAAGTGTAAGAATCACTGCTCTAAAGCACCCTTATGAAAAGACATACGTAAGCATGAAATCACAAAAATCACTATGTGTTTCCAAACAAATCCAACATTCTTTTATGGCCAGTAGCAGCAAACAGGTTTTGTGGAACCGACATAAAATCTAATTTAGCCATTATTACAACATTACCAGCAGCTCAGAGCACTAAGTTACCTCAATATCCCAGTAGTGCTCTGCCCATATTATCTATGAATTTAATTAAAAGTGTTTAGAAATGGTTTTCATACTGACTTTGTTCAGAATATGTGGCTGAATTCTAAATTTAAAAATAGGTCTTCCAGGCCGGGCGCGGTGGCTCAAGCCTGTAATCCCAGCACTTTGGGAGGCTGAGACGGGCGGATCACAAGGTCAGGAGATCGAGACCATCCTGGCAAACCCAGTGAAACCCCGTCTCTACTAAAAAAAATACAAAAAACTAGCCGGGCGAGGTGGCGGGCGCCTGTAGTCCCAGCTACTTGGGAGGCTGAGGCAGGAGAATGGCATAAACCCGGGAGGCAGAGCTTGCAGTGAGCTGAGATCCGGCCACTGCGCTCCAGCCTGGGCGACAGAGCGAGACTCCGTCTCAAAAAAAAAAAAAAAAAAAAAAAAAAAAAAAAAAATAGGTCTTCCAGTAGGCCCACAAGACATCAAAATTGGGTACCAAAAGTTGTACATTTAAACACTTTTATTAAAATGTTTATACATGTACATATTTTATTGTGGCACAAAACTCTGTACAAAGTGTACTAACAACTGACATGATTATAAATGAATCCCCAAAACAATGGTCCCTAAATTTGAACACTAAGGAGAAAACAATGGTACCTAAATTTGAACACTAAGGAGAAAAAAGGAGGAAGAAATACTTGCGACCACTTGACCATGGCATATAAATATTTCTTGCTGTCAAAATTAATAAAATCTTTTACACAGGGGTGTTACAATTGATTTTATCAGGCTAACAATGTCATAAGTGGGGAACCCTTTCAACTGTAGAGAGCACTGTGGAAATACAGGTGTGGTAGAACAATCTGTATCACCCTGCAGTTGTTTCTGTGTTTCTATGACTAGCTTTGAGATTGTATAAAGTGGTCTTCACACCCCTGGTGAATAAGTTTGGTGGAAGCAGTTCCCTACCCTACCACAGAAGGGACCTCCAAACACAGTTTAAAGCTGACTCTCGAGGAGTTGTGTTTTGACATTTTCGCAACAGTGTGAATTCGTGCCACAAGCAAGACAGATCTTATTGGATGAACACTGAACTCGTGACATCTCCACAGACAGGAATTCTCTCTGAGCGGCTTAAGAACAAACGTGTTTCTTTCATCCACCCTGCTCATTCTCTCCCTGTAGTTTCCCCTAGCAAATCCTCCCCGCCATCACCTCTAGGAATTCCTCTACACCCAGAGAAAGGAGTTCCTTTCCTCACTGCTGAAACCGATTCCCACTTCCTTTCCACAGATGGACTCCAAGGGGCACTTACTCATGTGCCCACTGAGGGATTTCTCTCCTAATTCCACACTTTCCAACGGAAGTCAGAGCTGCTCAGTTTCCCCCTGGTGACCACATACACGTGTCCAAGTGAAGCCTGTCTGGGGGAGTCTCAGTTCCCACACTTCCCCCTGGCCCCACCTGGGGCCCTCTGTCTCCCCTGCGTGACCCTCCGCCTGGCCCCTCGCACTCACCAGGAGGAGGTTGTGCGCCACCAGGTACCCAAGCCGCGGGCTGCCCCGGATGCCGGGGGCCAGGCGCCCGGTGGCGTAGCCGTGCCAGGCCACGACGTAGGGGTTGTCGATGGTGATCCAGTACTTGACCTGGCCGCCGAAGTGGCGGAAGCAGAGCTCCGCGTAATCCCTGAAGTGGTCGGCCAGGGCGCGGTTGGCCCAGCCACCGTAGGCGTCCTGCAGGCGCTGGGGCAGGTCCCAGTGGTACAGCGTGACCACTGGCTGCACGCCCAGCTCCCGCAGCCGCTCCAGCAGGCGCCGGTAGTAGCGGAGCCCCTCGCGGTTGGGGACGCCCGCGCTGCCATTGGGGAGCACCCGCGCCCACGAGATGGAGAAGCGGTAGTGGGTGACCCCGAGCTCGCGCAGCGCCTCCGTGTCGCGGAAGACGTTGTTGTAGCTGTCGCTGGCCACGTCCGCGGTGGCGGGCTGCGGCGGCGACGGGGCGCCCGACGGCAGATTGGCGATCCGGGAGTCTCCCGGGGGTGCCAAGGGGTGGTGGGTGAACGTGTCCCAGATGGACGCACCCTTGCCGTGCTGCTGCCAGCCGCCCTCGGTCTGGTAGGCGGCGCTGCCCACGGCCCAGAGGAAGCCGTCGGG
>NW_016825767.1:185378-189855 GCF_001698545.2 Rhinopithecus bieti | reverse complement strand
CTGCCGCGCCCGTCCGCCCCCGGCCGGCGCGCCCACCCCGCTCCCCGGCTGGCTCCGCTGGCAATAATTACCTGAGCCGGGCCTGCCTCCGCCCTGTCACTGGGGGCGGGGGCGCGAAGGGCCAGGGGTCCCCGGGAGGGGCGCGGCAGTGGGCAAGGTGCTACAGGCGTCGCTAGCGGACGTCGGAGAAAGGCACCTGTTTCTCCCATCTCCCGGGAGCCGCGCAGGACGTTTCGGGGACGCTCAGGTTCATTCTCTTTGCCGGCCACGCGTCCTCCGAGATCAGCCCTGGAGCGGCTTCGTCTGGGAGAAAAGGCGCCGACCAACTAGCCCCGACTTGGGCGCGGGATCCTGCCGGGCCCTGGCGGAGCGCGCCGTTGGGGAAGCACCTGCTCTCACTTTTCTCCCACTCGGAGGCCCAGAGAAGCTCCGGCTGGACATTGCTGGAGCCAATTAGGGACTGGCCGAAATCCTAGAGGGACGGCCAGGTGGGACAGCCGAGGGGGAACTTCACCGTGTGCTGAGAGAAAGGAATTCCCCCTTAGGTGAGATGCTCGCCAGGAGACGGGCCCACCCGCACCCCTCTTTGGAGGAAGACAAAGTCGATTTATGGGTTGCGTTGGGACTGGGGTTTTACTCTCCCTTTTACTGTTACCTTTTAATCATTTCAAACCAGCACTCTATCTTTGATTAGATCTCTCAGAATTCCCTGGTGAACTTCAAATCGCAGTTGTTGATTGTTCTCCTGAAAAACCAAACACCAAGTTTCCAATTTTGAGTAAATCTCATTCACCTTTATTATCCTTTGGCATCTGTGTTAGCTTTCGGCTCTGACTTAGCAGGTAATCTGTGCAAAGTTGTGCGCACAGCCCTGCTGGAGCGGGAGGTCCCTGTGTCCCACATTTGCCATCTGAGCTGTGGCGGGAAAGGGGAGGGGGGATTTAGCCGTAACACCCATTCCCATCCTCTACAATACAATGGAACCATGACGTTTTTCCTGTTGCCAAAGAGCCCTTTTGACAGAAATTGCAGAGCCACGATGTCCATTTGGATGTGGGTAGATAGGATTGTGGATAACCGAGATACAGTTTGTGGAGACTGAGAAGGTCTAGGCTCCACCTTTGTGATTTGGAGCAGGAAACCTCTGTAAGCCTAAGTTTCCCCGTCTATAAAATAGGGGTGTCCAGTCTGCCCTGCCGCCTCAGAGGCTTGTAAAGTGCAATGAAAAACTGCGCAAAGGTGACTCAAAGATAGAAAGCCCAGACAAGTGAAGGCTCTTGCTAATATCCCTACCTTCCTATCCAGTAAGTCGTGCCTCAGTTTCCTCATCCCTACACGTGTGTTGAATGACTAAGATCCTCACAGAGGTGCATCCATTCTCCCAGTGATCTATGTTCCCCGCATTATTTCGTACAAATTTAAAGGCAATAAAATTTTAAATGTTGCAGATGAAGGTGCTTTTGTTAACTCCCCTGAAATATAAGCACAAATTTATTCCAGTATTTTATGAAATATTCCCAACTCCAGCTAGCATATATTATCATGATTAGTAAGATTAAGTCTTCAGATTGAAACAGACTTACTGCCATTTTGTTAAATGTGGTATTTACATTTTTTCAATAAATACGAAATAGCAAACCATGACACTTCAGCAATTTTAAAAAATTACAGCACACAACTTCACTGTCACGCTCTCTTCCAGATAGATTTTAAAAGCTACATCTACATGGAGTTCACATTCCCTTTCTAGAACTGAAGATTGGAGTGTTTGTTGGGTTGTAGCTTGTCAAGTTTCAATTAGAAATGCTTCATGGGTCTCATGGAAAATCGCTTAAGCTAAGTATTCATTTATTGATGTATGGTCTGTTTGCTCAGGGCAGATTTTATCTATTGCTATTTTTACTTGACCAGCAGCATTTTTTTTTTTTTAATTTTAAAGCAGTGATTAAAAAGCAGGACCAAGTTAACTAAACGTTACACATTTGAAATTTGTCTATCACATAGGCACATGCATCTCATAGCTTTAAGCATTCAAAGACATGTTCCCAGATGATTGTCCATTTAACCCAACAATAAAGATTATATGATGATTAAACTTTATTTCCAGAACTTTCTGTTTATTAAAGTTCTGTTCATGGTTATTAAGTTCTGGGTTCCACAAGTGTGAATAACTGTTAGTGCTGCTTTTTTTTTTTTTTTTTTTTTTTTTTTTTTTTTTTTTTTTTTGAGACGGAGTCTCACTCTGTCGCCCAGGCTGGAGTACAGTGGTGTGATCTCTGCTCACTGCAACCTCCGCCTCCTGGGTTCAAGCAATTCTGCTGTCTCAGCTCCCCCAAGTAGCTGGGATTATAGGGGCGTGCCACCACACCTGGCTAAATTTTGTATTTTTAGTAGAGACGGGGTTTCACCACGCTGGCCAGGCTGGTCTCGAACTCCTGACCTCCTGTGATCCACCCGCCTCGGCTTCCCAAAATGCTGGGATTACCGGCATGAGCCACCGTGCCCGGCCTTCTTATTTATTTTGGCTTTATTTTGGTTTTTATTTTTTACAACCGCCTTCAAACATCTGAAACTTGGGTTTCAAATGCAAATAAGAGATTAATTACTTACTGTGTTTTGAACATGAAGGTGAAGTTATTGATGCATCAAAGAAAAGGACATTGTAAATTTATTTACTGGCTTTCATTTTGGTGACGATTTCAACACTAAAAGTGGTCAAACAATCTGATCCACTTTTCCTCCATTCTCCACATTCCTTCATCCCATGCCTTCACACCTGTTCTTTTTCCTATCATGTTCCCAGGACTATGGGAGCCTTTTAACACCAATGGAACAGAAGGAGATGCACTGATTCACATGCGCCCAAACACAACACCAATCCCACAAGCTCTCAGCTCACTGGTCGCAGACATTCGCCTTCTACGGGCAGAGTTTTATTTCACTGAGCTACAACTATGGGCAAGGTAACAATGAGCTGTGTGGAGATTTCAAAACGTAGAGGACAACCTCTGAACTCAAAGACAACATCTAATTAAAGAAAGGACAAAGAAAGATGAAAATAAATAAGTTGTTTGATTATGCTGTGTTAACAAATGACCCATAGAATAATTGTTAGAGAAATTCAAAAGAAGAAGAAATTACTTTATTTTGAGTTGCTTGGAAAAGTTTTACAGAGAAAAAAATGACAATATCTGGGGTTTAAAGAGTAAAAATTGCACAAAGACCTGGAGGGAAGGAATCAAGAGATGCAAACACTGAAGAAAAAAAAAATGTTCACAGTGTATTTGTGGTGAAAAGAAAGGGTTTTTGTGTGCAAGGAAATAATGGACTGAAATGTGGTAGTCCCGGCACCTAGAATCGCGCTGAGCAAAAAACAAGTGTTTGTTTGATGAGTAAATGAAAGTAGAGTTTCATTTGTCCAGTTAACAAAATACACAAGTATTCCCTGCCCTCCTCTTTTTAAAATTAATTAATTAATTAATTATTTTACTGACAAAAAAATATATATTTTCATGTACAGCATGTTGCTTTAAAATATGTACACATTTGTGCAGTGGCTAAATCGAGCTAATAAGCATATGTATTACCTCACATACGTATCTTTTTTGTGGTAAGAAGACTTAAAATCTGGCCACGTGTGGTGGCTCACGCCTGTAATCCCAGTACTTTCGGAGGCCAAGGCAGGCAGATCACCTAAGGTCAGGAGTTCAAGACCAGCCTGACCAACATGGTGAAACCTCTGTCTCTACTAAAAATACAAAAATTAACCGACATGGTGGTGGGTACCTGTAATCCCAGCTACCCAGGAGGCTGAGGCAGGAGAATCACTTGAACCCAGGAGGCAGAGGTAGCAGTGAGCCAAGATCACGCCACTGCACTCCAGTTTGGGCAACAGAGCAAGACTATGTTTCAAGGAAAGGAAAGGAGAGGAGAGGAGAGCAGAGGACAGGAGAGGGGAGGGAAGAGGAGGGGAGGAAGAAGGAAGAAGGAAGGAACAAGGAAAGAAAGAAAGAAAGAAAGAAAGAAAGAAAGAAAGAAAGAAAGAAAGAAAGAAAGAAAGAAAGAAAGAAAGAAAAGAAAGAAAGAGAAAAGAAAGAAGAATACTTAAAATCAACTCTATTAGAGATTTTCAAAAATACAATATATTGTTTTTAACTACAGTCACCATGTGGCACTATAGATCTCTTGGCTTATTCCTCCATCTAACTGAAATTTTGCATCCTTCAAGCAGTATCTCCCCAGCCCTCCACTCCTACATCTCATCTTTTGGCAACCATCATTCTCCTCTCTGCTTCTGTGAGTTCAACTTTTTCAGATTTCACATATAACTGAGATCATGTAGTATTTGTCTTTCTGTGCCTGTATCAGGGAAAACTCCCACCCCCGACATTCAACGTGGGTTCTTTTCTATTTCCCTAAGCATCAGCTGGTCTGAGAAATAAAGGGAAAGAGTACAAAAGAGAGAAATTTTAAAGCT
>NW_016825767.1:173471-184865 GCF_001698545.2 Rhinopithecus bieti | reverse complement strand
GCTTCACAAGGTAATAAAATATCACAAAGCAAATGGAGGCAGGGTGAGATCACAGGACCACAGGACGGGGCAAAATTAAAATTGCTAATGAAGTTTTGGGCACGCATTGTCATTGATAACATCTTATCAGGAGACAGGGTTTGAGAGCAGACAACCTGTCTGACCAAAATTTATTAGGCAGGAATTTCCTCATCCTAATAAGCCTGGAAGTGCTACAGGAGACCAGGGCTTATTTCATCCCTTCATCTTTGACTGTAAAAGACAGCAGCCACCAAAGGGGCCATTTCAGAGGCCTACCCTCAGGGGTCATTCTCTTTCTCAGGGATGTTCCTTGCTGAGAAAAAGAATTCAGCAATATTTCTCCTATTTGCTTTTGAAAGAAGAGAAATATGGCTCTGTTCTGCCTGGCTCACTGGAAGTCAGAGTTTAAGATTATCTCCCTTGTTCCCTGAACATTGCTGTTATCCTGTTCCTTTTTCAAGGTGCCAGATTTCATATTGTTCAAGCACACATGCTCTACAAACAATTTGTCCAGTTAACGCAATCATCAAAGGGTCCTGAGGCGACATACATCCTCCTCAGCTTACGAAGATGATGGGATTAAGAGATTAAAGTAAAGACAGGCATAGGAAATCACAAGGGTATTGATTGGGGAAGTGATAAGTGTCCATGAAGTCTTCACAATTTATGTTCAGAGATTGCAGTGAAGACAGGCATAAGAAATTATAAAAGTATTAATTTGGGGAACTAATAAATATCCATGAAATCTTCACACTTTTATGTTCTTCTGCCATGGCTTCAGCCGGTTCCTCCGTTCAGGGTCCCTGACTTCCTGCAACAGCCTAGCTTATTTCTCTTAACATAATGTCCTCCAGGTTCATCCATGTCCATCACAAGTGACAGAATTTCCTTTTTTTGTAAGGCTGACTATTCCATAGTAGATATATGCCACATTTTCTTTATCCATTTGTTTGTTCATGGATACTTAGATTGAATCATTATCTTGGTTATTGTGAATGGTGATACGGTAAACACAGCAATGCACATATTTCTTAGGCATACTGATTTCATTTCCTTTGGATATATACCCATAATAGGAATTAGGAATGCTGAGTCATACGGTGATTCTTTTTTTTTTTTTTTTTTTTTTTCTAGACATGATAACACTCTGTCCCCCAGGCTGGAGTGCAATGGCACAATCTCGAATCACTGCAGTCTCAAGTCCCTGGCGCTCAAGCAATCCTCCCACCTCAGTCTCCCCAAGTAGCTGAGACTACAGGCATGTACCACCATGCCTGGCTATTTTTTCTATTTTTTGTAGAGATGAGGTTTTGCCATATTGCCTGGGCTGATCTCAAACTCCTGGGCTCAAGCAATCTGTCCACCTTGACTTCCCAAAGTGCTGGGATTACAGGCATGAGCCACCACGCCCTACCATAGTGGTTCTATTTTTAAATTTTTGGATGAACTTCTATATTGTTTTTTGTAATGGCTAAACTAATTTATATTCCCACCAATGGCATACAAGGATTTTCTTTTTTCTTTATCTTGTCAACACTTGTTATCTTTCTTTCTTTTTTTTTTTTTTTTTTTATAATAACCATTGTACTTAGGGTGAGGTGATATCTCATTGTGGTTTTAATATGCATTCCCCTGATGACTAGTGATGTTGAGCATTGTTTTCATAGATTTGGCCATTTCTCCTTTTGAGAAATGTCTACTCAGATCCTTTGCCCATACTTTAATTGGGTTCTTTGCTTTCTTGCTATTGAGTTGTTTGAGTTGCTTATATATTTTGGATATTAAACCCCTTATCAGATGTATGGTTTGCAATTCTGTAGGCTGTCTCTTCAATCTATTGACTTTTCCTTGGCTGTGCTTTTCCTCCTCTTCTACCCATCTCCCTGCTTGTTACTCTGCTACAACCACACTGGCCTCCTAGTTGTCCTTGGAACATGCCAAACTTATTCCTAGCTTTGGCACCTTGGACTTGCCCTGCCCCATCTCTGGAATGCTCTTCGTGGAACCATTTGCCTCTCCTCAGTCTGCTCCCAGACAAAAAGCATATCCTTAACCTTCTCTGATCTCTCTGTCCAAAGTAGTTACCCCAGTTCTTCTCAACTACAGAACCCTGTTTAGTTTTCTCATAGAGCTTATGACTGTCTCAAACTATCTTGTTCATTTATTTGTTTATTTCCTTTATCCCCCATAAGAACGTAAACTCCATAATAATGGGCATATGGCCTTTTATTTGAGAAATCTCCAGTACCTAAGAGATGGTACCCATCCACTGTAGGTGCTCTATACGTATTTGTGGAATGAAGGAATGGATGAATGAACCCATTGGTAGGAGATGGATTGCTCTACTTCAGGGCCAAAACAAAATGTTGAGGATTCTAAAGCCACAACCTGTCTTAGGAAAAGAGCCTGTGATTGATTAGTAATGTCTGCTCTGAGCACAGAAAGGGAAAGTGGTCACAACAGCATATTTGACATCCTACATGGTATTTGACATCCTACATGGAACTATGGTAGGCCATGGCCTGAGCCTACTGTACTGAAAAACTTCAGGAAGAACTGATGTTACAACAATAAGCAGAACACAAAACTGTGTAACTGTGGAATAGCTTACTTGCCAACATTCCCCACTTCTCCCAGTACACCTCTAATAAGCCCAAAAGGATTAAGAAGGATTAACACTGGAGTTCTGAGCTTCTCTGATCTAGCAAATTCCTCATTCCACAGAGATATCCAGAACTATCAAATACCAGGCACACCTTTGTGAAGGACTAGGGAGGCATCAGGGAGCCACTTCCACCTACTGGTATCTTCGTTCTTCTTATTTGCAAGCAAGAGAAATGTGGAAGTGATTTACATTCCAAGATTTGAAGTCCAAACCTGTAAGAGCCCAACTCAACTCAGGAGCCACTGAGGGCTTTTAAGTAGTGAAGTTACAATGTCAAATTGCAGTATGCCTCAACTTATTTTAAGACAGAGCCAATATTAATTAATGAATCTATTGATTTGGCAGTGACAGGCAGGATTAATTAAAAGAGGAGATGCTAGAACCTGAAAGAGCACTTTGAAAGCAACTACAGTACCTGGATAATATAAGTTAAGAAAGGCTTATACCTAGCATAGTGAAAATTGTAAAGAAAAGGAAGGGAAAGATGTAAGGCAATTCAAAAAAAGACTAATTGGGCCGGGCACAGTGGCTCAAGCCTGTAATCCCAGCACTTTGGGAGGCCGAGACGGGTGGATCACGAAGTCAGGAGATCGAGACCATCCTGGCTAACACGGTGAAACCCCATCTCTACTAAAATACAAAACTAGCTGGGCGAGGTGGCGGGCGCCTGTAGTCCCAGCTACTCAGGAGGCTGAGGCAGGAGAATGGTGTAAACCCGGGAGGCGGAGCTTGCAGTGAGCTGAGATCTGGCCACTGCACTCCAGTCCGGGCGACAGAGCGAGACTCCGCCTCAAAAAAAAAAAAAAAAAGACTAATTGAACATGAGAGAGAAGAGCAGATGAAAGACTAAAAGGTGATTTTAATGTTTTGAGCTTAATCAAAAATAAAAATAAGACTATATATATATATTTAAGTACATTCAGAAGTATAACTAATTTGAGCAACAGATAAATTCAGTGTTAAATATGTTGAATTTGAGTGTCACTCATTATAAGTGAAAATATTAACCGTATAATAGAGCAATAGAATTGAAGCCAGGAGGCAGTTACAGTCTGGGAATTTGGACCAGAAACATTGATACGAGGCTAGCGGATAAGATGAGGGTATTAAAAAAGAAAGAACTAAAAGTCAAGGGCTGAGCCTTGGCATATGTCTCCATTGAGTTGGATGGGTGGGGTAGAGGAAGAAAGGAGTCCAAACAAACTGAGCCCACAGAGGAGTTCCAGAAGTCACAGGATGAAGTGTTTTTCAAACTTAGGAGATGAGTATTTTTAAAAGAGGAGATGATGAAACTTGTTGAGAAAAGACAACTGACCTAGAAGTTAGTTCATTTGGTGACTTTGGAGACAGATTTTTAGTTGTAATGGGGACTAAAGCCAGATTACAATGTAAGTCATTAATGAGAGTCTGTGGGTGGCAAGAAAACAAAGGCCACAGATATACACTTCTCTGAGAAGTTTGCCAGTGGAAGGAGTGAGAAAGAATGTCACTTGCGGGGTTAGCAGAGTTCAGAGAAAATTTTTTCAAGATGGGGAACTCTGCACATATTTTTGTGCTGAGAAAGAAAGGTTAAGGAAAATGAGAATTGGGAGTTTCAAGGGGAAGATGAAGCAAAATAGCCTAACTAGCACCAGCTGTAATCTAAAGTAGCTGATTGTAGACTTTTAGTGTCCCAAGATATTAAACCTGGAACCAGTAAGAAGACCAGAAAAACAAGAGGATGCAGCTGGAATGCTGTCATGGTGCAGAAGGAAACATAAGCCAGTGCATCAGGGATGGTGGACAAGAAGCTACTAAAAGGCCACAAAAGGAGGTCCAAAAAGACATTAAGAAAATTGCAAATAGGTTCTCAGGAAGATACAGTTCTGCAGAGCTCCCTGTCGCTAAAGTAGACTGTGGAGCCACTAGATTCAATTCTTGTTGCTTCTGCAATCTGGGAAATCTGACTGTTCCTGGGTGGCTGCATCTATTCCAAGTGGAGCAGGAAGCCAAGAGCTTGGATCCTGCACTCGCCATCACCTGCCATGTCCTCCTAAGTAATATCCCTGCCTCGATAGCCTGACGCTGATTTGGACACTAATTAAACATGCCCTGACACAAGGCTTCTCTCTAGATGCTGGGAATAGGCTCATCAGGGACATGGGGCATTGAATTCCTGGAGTCAAGATGTTTCTATTCCCTTTGTCTCTCAAAAATTTCCCCAAATACAATGAGGAGAATAACAGATACATCTATTTTCAATGAAACTGAGAGGGGTTAGCATATGGAAAGGAAATGAATATGAATTGCTGGTGAGTTAGCTGAGGAACATATGAATGAGAAGCAAGATGATTTACCTGACATCCCTCCAGAAAGAATCAAGATCTGAGATACTAAGACAAGAAAGGAAGAGATGCAGGCCTTAAAAATAGGAGTTGGGCAAAGTAAATACCCAAGTCTCCAATACGGAGAAAGAGAAATGCCAAATTCAGACTCACTAAAAGACTGAGATCCAATCATAGAACTATAAAATGATTCCCATTTCCCCACACCTTATCACTCCCCACCCAACCACCACATCAGTAGGGCTTCTGTATAACAACAGGGAAACACAGCTAAAGCTTCAGATCCTATTTAAGAAGAAGTCTCTAGGGAAGCCCAAAAACAATAGGAGAGACAAAAACAAGGACACTAAAGGCAATTTTAGCATCTGATTCCATAGCTATAATAAACAAATACAGCCTAACTCCTAGCCAGATAAACGTAAAGCCTCACACTTTTAGGCTTGTCTACCTAGTTCTTTTTATCTGATACATCATATCTAACCTTTAGCCAAAAATTACAAAGCATGCTAAAAGGCCAAAAAATAAAGAAGTAACTCAGTGTGAAGAGAAAATGCAAGCATCAGAACCAGACTCAAAAATATGTTTAAAAAAAAAAAATAGGTAAGCACTTCTCCAGGGGAGGAATAAGTTGTATGATAAAGGAAATGTTAGTATAACACACTACTTGGCTCAGCTGTGAATGAAATCTACATACTTATGCTTAATATGAATGTAATAGACACTTCTGATTATAACTCTATTGGGCAGTTGCATGAATAATTCAAGAGAACATGATGCATGCATTCTATTTTAAAATGTGAAGGTGAAATGTCAAATGAATGAAAAAAATAGCTAAAAGAGTTGAAAGGGTTAAAACCAAAGGAGTGATTATTTTGAATTAACCTTTCAACATTGTTTGACTTTTTAACTTGGGTGTAAGTTAAAGGAAGTACATGTCAATAAGTCTTAGTTCAAAGTGCAAAAGGATTATATCTTCCTAAAAGGAGAAAGGAAGAGAGGTGGAAGAGCTACAGACAGATTCAGCAGCAGAGATGAAGGTATAGGCAAATATATTTTGGGGTGAGAGGCTGACTGGGGTTGAGGCAAATGACAGGAAACTTAAAACTAATGATTTATATTTTCTCGTAGAATAAAAGATTAAGTCAACTGCTGAAAGTAAGCAAGCTGAGTGAGTATGAAGAAAGCAAAAGAGCCTATAGTGAATTTCCTGAATAGTCAACAAAAGAGTATTGAAGCATCACTGAACAGCAGGATTGAAGCTGCACAGCATGGCTTGTTGAAGTAACTGTCTATATAAACCATACTTATTTCAAATCCTTTAAGCAATATTTCAAGTTGTCTATGTGCTGGTGTTTAAAACCCACAATTTTGGGACCTATTTCTAACTCAGATAACAGAACAGCTATACTTTTCTTTCATATAATACAAAGGCAAATTTGCTGTTTCTTTGAATATGGTCAGTCTCTTTTGTTGATTAAGGACTAAGGTCAACGGTTCAGAATGTGGATGGCCCAATTAGCATCTGTTCAGCTCATTCTCACAGATAGCCATCCTTGCTGACCGCAGGCTTGAAATTGGTGTCCTGAGTCGTCAGGGTCGCTGGCTGGAAGAGCGTGTGAATTAATTAGTTGGACTGTATCACTAGCATAGAAAATAGCACAAAACACATCCCTCTGCAAATGTGACTAATAAAACTTGGGTGTTAGGTTCTGAACCCCTGACCAAGCGTCAGCAGAGCTGCCTACAAATCCTCACCCCTATGGTATTGATATGGTGCCTGTGCCATTTTTGTCATCTCTCCCTAAAGAGAGACGCTGAAGATCTTATTTTTTCAGCAAGAACCTCCTATGTGGCCCAGCGTTTCGATCTTTACAATTTCCTTCCTAACCTGTGGATCTTGTTGATTCTGGCTTGGTGAAGAGTTTCTTCTGCCTCTTGTCTGCTATCCTCATCTCCTAAACCTTGGCCCTTCATTCATTTCTCTCCTGACATCCTTCTTCTGAGAACTCAACTACTCCCGGTTTCAACTGTGAGAGTGATTCATACATTTAAATCTTTCCAGGCACGACCTCATCTCACACCTTCAGTGCCTGCCTGGTGTCTCTGCTGGTAAATTTCAAGGCTGCATCTGAAAGTCTATATATTTACATTGGCAAAGCACACCATCAAAGAATTAACACGAGAACAATCAGACAAAGTATAAATATGAAAAATATTCAGCACCATTAGTGATAAAAGAAGTGAAAATTGTGCAATAGTAGTTCAGAAAATAGTGGAAAGAAAAATGAAGGAGTATACCGATGTAATCAAAGCAATCTATTCCTGAAATAAGAATAATGAAAAAGCAGTAAAATATATTAGAATGTACAAAAACAACTCGAGATACATATGGTAATTTAACATAAGCTAAAATGTGGGGAAAGGCTGATTTTTTTTTAAGACTGGGGAAAATGGTCATTCCTTCTGAAAAAAAGAAGGTTAAAATCCAAATTCACATCATACTAACAACATGTTTCTAATAAGTAACACAAATGTTTAAATGCATTAAATACTAGAAAAATACAGGAGAATATTTTTATAATCTTACAGTAAAGAAGGCCTCTCCCAGCATGAAGCAAAACCAGATAACATAAAGGAAAAGGCTGACAACATTAACTGTAATTAAAGATACTATTAATAGAATTAAACACAAGTGACAGACAGGGAAGAAAATATTTGTGAAGGGCTAGTATGTAAAACCTATAAAGAGTTCCTGTAATTAAAAGATGAAACACAATCCACAGTCTGTGAAAATCATCAAAAGATACCAACAGGCAAGTCACAAAGAAAAAAACAAAAATGTCCAACAGACACAAGCGCAAAAGAACTGCCCAACTGATAAAGAACAAAAGAAAAAATTTTAGAGAGAGAGATAACATTTTTTTTTCCAAAAATGGAAAAATTTTTTAACATTTAGTGTTAGAGTACTGAAAAATGTGCCTTTATATAATAGTGGTGAAAATGTTAACCTGACAACTTTGATGGAGAGTAATTCATCATTATCTGGAGAAAATACATATACTCATGCATTATGTTTCAGAAAGTCTACTTCAAGGACTGTCCTACAACAGTCGTAGCAAATGTCTAAGGATATTTGTGCACAAATGCCCACTGTATCATTGTTTGTAATAACAAACAGCAGGGAAATCTCCAATGTCTATCAATAGAGGAAAAATTCAATAAATTATGTTACAAATTTAGCTTTTCCCCCAAAAAATCTCCTAGTTGAAATATAGCAAAAGCTTATCTCTGAGGCATGGAAATAGAGGGGAGAATTTGCTTCCTCTTCCTTTAATTTTTACTTTATAAATACTAACTCCTCGTCCCTTACCCCTAAGGAGAAAAGAAAAGAAATAGAAAGAAAATGTGGGCCAAATAATCACATTGGGATTAACTCAGTTTTGTAGTCCCAGAGGGGGCAGATGTCAACAAAGATTGATGCTATCTGCATGAAAACAATCACTGGTCTCACTAACTTTTCTTTTCCAGCTCTGTCTCCCAGAGGAAGTATTTAGTGTAATATGTAGGGAAATTCCAAACTGGAGCCCATAGTCTTACAAAGGCAATGTCAAAAAAGAAAAAATAGAGTTAAGGAGTAGATGCAAGTCACAGAGCCAGGGAAGGAAGGGGAAAGAGAAGCCAGGTTTCAGTAAACATTTCCAGTGCACATCCAGTCCCTCTTGGTAACTATGTCATCCAGCACTTGGAGGCAACAAGAGGGAGTGGCTTCCTGTTCCTGGAAGCTCAGCCCCCACTGTGTTTTGAAAAGCATCCCAACAGTGCTATGAGAAACCTAATATAAATTAGTAAACAAATCCTTTTTCTGCTAGGGCAGCCAGAGTGGGTTCTTTCATTTGTGTCTAACAGTGACCAATATACTGACCACATGGTTCTATCCAGCCTGGTACCCCAACTTAATAAGAAACAGCATTTCAGACCTAGAAGAAAGCTTAGGAGTTGTATGATCTGAACTCCCACCCATGTAGGAGTCTTCTCTAAACCCCTTAGCCCTCTGCCTAAACATTTCCCATAACGGGGAAACCACTGCCTGGTAAAGAGTCCGTACCATTGTTGGACAGTTACAACAGATCAAATATGATTCCTTCTATAGAATTTGCTCCATGGTACCACCCACCAGAAGGTCTTAGTTCTTTCCCCAGGAGCCACAGCAAGCATCTAGCTCAGAGGGGTAGTTCATGTGGTTTGAAAGAAGCACGTGTCAGTCCCTCACTCTGAAAAGTGCTCAGTGTATATTGGAAGAATACATAAATGAATGTGTGTCATCTCCCCTTAGGTGCTGTAGCAACTATGATATGATTGAGCTTGTAATTGCACCTTCTTATAAAACCCATTCTTCCAATTCCCTTCCTCCAACTTAGGAATCCTGAAGCACTGACACCCAGCCCTGCTCTCCAGGGCTGCAGGGATCTAGAAGTCTGCACAGCACCCTTGGGGAAGGTTGCCCCTGGAGATGGTGTTAGTGGATTTTAACAATCAGTACCAAGAGGGTAATATAGTGGCAAGGGCCGCAAGGTGTTTTGAAATTTGAGACACCTGAAAAGCAGAAATAGGGAGTATGGTGGGAGCTGTTATTAGCTCATGCTGTACAGCAAACTGGTGGGAGCCCCATGGAGGGAGAGGTTACAGGGAACAGTGTAAGAGAGCTGACCTGGAGCTGTGTCATCAGATTGGGGTAGAGGGTGCTGTACAACCCAGATCCTCTGGGAACATTAACCCCTAGAATGCCAGGTGTGAAGACAGTCTGGCCTGAAGTAGAATTAAATTTGCAGCAATCAGGACAAACCTCAAATTTATTTACTATTTCAATGGGTAGAAGCAAAGGGTTTGTTCATTCATTCATTCAACAAATATTTACTGATCACCTATTGTAGTGGGCAGATGAATGCCCTATTATCTCCCAAAAGATGTCCACCCTCTGGAATCTGTGGATACGGCAAAAGGTAGAAAGGGACGTTGCAGATGTGATTGAATTAAGGATCCGGAGAAAGGGAGATTGTTCTGCATTATCTGAATGAGTCCAGGGTAATCACAGGGGTCCTTAGAAAGAACGGGGTAGGAGAGTCAGAGCTAGAGACAAAGACGTGATCATGGTAGCAGAGGTCGTAGTGATATGCAGCCACCAGCCAAGGAATGCCAGCAGACTCAAGAGGTGGAAAAAGCAAGACAACCAACTTTTCCTGAGAGCTTCAAGAAGAAACGCAGCCATGCCCAGGGATTTTAGCCCAGTGAAGCTGAGTTTCAGGTTTCTGACCTCTAGAATGTAAGATAGTAGATTCGTGTTGTTTTGGACACTAAGTTCCTGGTAAATGTTATAGCGCTTAGAGGAAACTCATTACATCTGCTGTGTGCCAGGCATAGTACTGAACATTTGGCATAGAGCAGTGAACAAAATAAACAAAGTTCCTACCCTCATGTCATTTACATTCTATTGAAAAGGAGACAAAAATAAACAATGGGCATATTAACTCATTTATTTAATATTTAGTATGTTGGAGGTGATATGTGCTATAGGGGAAAATGGAGCCAGGACAGAGAGGACTATTGAGGGCTAAGGGGGAGCAGATGCACTTTTAACCAGGGTGGCCAGCATGGGCTTCATTGAGAAGAGAGCATTTCAGCAGAGACCTTAAGGAGGTGAGAGAGTGAACCATGAAGATATACACTAGACAGAAGGGCAGCAAATGCACAGGGCCTCCATTCAGAGTTGCCTGACACCTCGAGGATGGAGCAGGAGGCTGTGGAGGCCAGAAGAGAACGTGGGCTCTCACTGAGTGCAATGGGAAGCCGCTGGAGGGCTGTGCAGAGGAGCACCCTGAGCTCAGGTCCTTTCTTTTGTCTTTTCTTTCTCTTTCTTTCTTTTCTTTTCTTTTTTTTTTTTTTTTTGAGACAGAGTCTCACTCTGCTCACTCTGTCACCCAGGCTAGAGTGCAGCGGCGCGGTCTCACTACAAGAGCTCAGGTCCTTTCTAAAGGATTCCTTTGTCTGCTGTGTTGTAAAGATGGGAGGTGGGGGTGGGGAACAGGGCAGTAGCCATGGAAGTGGTGAGAAGAGGCCCAATTCTGGATTATTTGGAAACTAGAACCAAAGGAGTTTCTGATAGATTAGATATGGGAGTGAGAAAGAGGAGTAAAGGATGACTCCCGAGTTCAATTAGGAGTGTAGGGTTAAGCCAGAAAGTGTAACATAGAGCTGATTGTTAATGTACCACTGAAAAAGTTCAAGGTACTTTAACATGTAAATAAAATAAGATATCTTTTTTGCCATTCAAAAAACATAAAAGAGAACATTTTGATCTTTTTTTTTTTTTTTTTTTTTTTTTTTTTT
>NW_016825767.1:171436-172961 GCF_001698545.2 Rhinopithecus bieti | reverse complement strand
CGGCCTCCCAAAGGGCTGGGATTACAGGCTTGAGCCACCGCGCCCGGCCACATTTTTGATCTTACACATCACTGACTTCTCCTGTGTCTTCACATGACACACAGAGAGAGAGACAGAGAGAGAGAGAGAGAAATGGCTCTTTCCTGTGTCCTCTGATTAGGGCACCAATCCCATTATGAGGTTCCACCCTCAGACCTCATTACCTCCCAAATGCCCCACCTCCAAATAACATCATATCGGGGATTAGGGTTTCAACGCATGAATTTGGAAGGTGGCGGCAGAGTGAGGAGGGGACACACAAACATTTAGTCCCCAGCAGGCCTCAAATCGGCAAAGTGTCAGTTAAAGTTTAGAGGAAAAGATACTCTTATGCTGCTTATGTTAATAGCAGCAACAATCCAGGGACTTAATGTCAAAGTTTATTTCTCACTCACACCCAAGGTTTATGGTTGTTCTGCCACCCCCCGGCATGTTTCCAAGGCCTCTCCAGCTGTGGTCATTTCTCAGGCAGCAACCAGGGGAAAGAGAATGGCCAGAGTAATCTCCGTAAGAGAAGGACCTAGAAGCAGCACACATCCCTTCCCACGCACCCGGTGAGCCAACACAAAGTCACGTGGTCACACAAGGCTATGAGAGAGGCTGGGAAATTAACAAGCAACTGGAGAAGTGAGGGCCAGCTCAGGGCCCAGCTCCCCTTTCCTTGGGGTGGCAGATACGTTTGCAGGTGCTATCACCTGAGGAAAGGGGGAGGATGGGTGTGGTGGCGTCAGCAGCCTCCCCAGGGACATTCCTGGGAGGACACCTGGTGCAGCCTATCTCAAGAGCAACTGGGCAATATGGGTTGAAAATCTTAAAATATTAAATCACAGTTTCATTTCTAATTAACCTAAAGAAATAATCATGTGGAAATGCCCTGTGTCTTGACTGTTCCAATGTCAGCGTCTGGGTTGCGATGTACAACAATCGTGCAAGATGTTACCATCAGGATGAACTGGGCAGAGGGAACAAGAGATCTTTCTTTCATCTCTTACAACTGTGTGTATATCTATAATTACCTCAAAATCAAAAGTTCAATTTAAAAAACAGAAAAAATCATGAATGTGAACATTTAGCTACAAAACTAGCAATTGCAAAATACTTGAATGGAGAAAAAGAACCAAAATAACCTAAATCTCCAATGAGGGAAGGTAAGTATATCAAATTATGAACACGATAAACTACTCTGTGGTTGTTCAAAACGGCATTGTAGTAGACTATGAATGACAAAGAAGATTTACAACATAGTAAGTGTTTTTACAAAAAGCAGATCATGCAATTTTAGGTAAAAAAGATATCCAATTTATGCTTTAGTACACACACACATACACCCATACATAGTTAGAAATACATATACCAAGATTTTACCTCTAATGATTTTTTGTCTTATTTCCCTATATTTTCTAATGCAAGAACACAATGCCTGTGTGTTGCTTTTATGAATAAAATTTTTTCAAAATGAAAATATTAAAATATTAATAAAGTGAAT
>NW_016825767.1:147756-165904 GCF_001698545.2 Rhinopithecus bieti | reverse complement strand
TTCCTTGAGCTGCTGTGAGCTCCACCCAGTTTGAGCTTTCCAGCGGCTTTGTTTACCTACTTAAGCCTCAGCAATGGCGGGCGCCCCTCCCCCAGGCTCGCTGCTGCTCTTTCGGTTAGATCGCAGACTGCTGTGTTAGCAATGAGGGAGGCTCTGTGGGCGTGGGACCCTCCCGGCCAGGTGTGGGATATATTCTCCTCGTGTCCCTGTTTGCTTAAAGCGCAATATTGGGGTGGGAGTTACCCGATTCTCCAGGTGTTGTGTGTCTCAGTTCCCCTGGCTAGGAAAAGGGATTCCCTTCCCCCTTGTGCTTCCCAGGTGAGGCGATGCCTCGCCCTGCTTCAGCTCTCGCTGGTTGGGCTGCAGCAGCTGACCAGCACCGATTGTCCAGCACTCCCCAGTGAGATGACCCCAGTACCTCAGTCGAAAATGCAGAAATCACCGGTCTTCTGTGTCGCTCGCGCTGGGAGTTGGAGACTGGAGCTGTTCCTATTTGGCCATCTTGCTCCGCCCCTTATCAATTTATTAAAATATTTTAAAATTACTAAATTTGCCTTCAAATTTAGCTTCCCTGGTCATCTCCCTCTTTTTTACAGTGGTGCTAATATTGTTCCATCTCCAAGCCTAACACCAGGGCGCCATCTTTCATTCCTCTGCTCCCCTCCCGCCCTATGCAATGATCAGATCATGCTGATTCTTTTCATGTAACACTTCTTATATTTGTCCCTTCCTTCCTTGCACACCTCTGCTCTCGGGTTCAAGCTCTCTAACTATTGCCAGAGCCTCCCACATGGCTTTCCTGCCTTCATTCTTGCCCCAATCTAGTCTTCTGGTGAACCCTCTGAAACCTTGTTTGCGATCCTGCTTGAAAACACCTTAAGGAACTTCCTTACATAAAGGTGAGAGTCCAAGCTCTTTATCTCAGCATTGAGGCCCCTGTTCCATCTGGCCCAATCTGCTGTCCCAAGAGTGAGGAGAGAAGCAGCTTCTCAGACATCTTCACTCCCAGCTCCACTGAGAAGTTTTCCCCAGCAGCAAAATGTCACTTCCTAGGTCATGAATGGAGAATTAGGATAAGGAGAACACTTTTACTCATATATGACTCATTTAGTCACTTCTCCAAGGGCAGAAGTAGAGTTTCAAAGAATAAACATATCTCAAAGCATAACAGCAAAATGTGAAAGTAGGCACTCAAGGAGAAAAATGAAAAGAAAAATGTACAAAGAACACTAAAGGAAAGCAGAGGTCGGGGCCAGGTGTGCTGGCTCACACCTGTAATCCCTACACTTTGGGAGGCCAAGGTGGGCAGAACACTTGAGGCCACGAGTTCAAGACCAGCCTGGCTAACGTGGCAAAACCCCATCTCTATTAAAAACACAAAAATTAGCCAGGCATGGTGGCACATGTCTGTAATCCCAGCTACTCAGGAGGGTGAGGCAGGAGAATTGCTTGAACCAGGGAGGCAGAGGCTGCAGTGAGCGAGATTGTGCTCCTGCACTTCAGCCTGGGTGATAGAGTGAGACTCTGTCTTAAAAGTAAAAAATAAAAAAATAGGAAAGCAGAGGTCAGGCGGGAGTCCTCCTTGTTTCTCATTGCCTCTTCCAGGCAGTGATTTCTCCAGCTTCCCAGCAACCTCCAGGAGTTTCAAGAATGGTAACATCTGCTGCTCCCCACTCTTACAACCACATAAACTCCTCCTCAGTCACTGAAAACTTTAGCACCTGGCATGGCCCTTACCTCTCCCACTACTTCTGTCACTCGTGTGATGATCTCAATATTCATGCAAACTCTGTCTCCAGCAATCTGGCCCCTCAATTCATCTCTAATGATCCTGGCCTCCACCCTGCTTTTTCCACACTCCCATGTCATACCTGGACTTTGTCATCATCAGTAACTGCATTGCTTCTATAATCTCAGCTTCAAGCATTCTACTGTCTAATCACCAGCTGCCACTTTTCCATTGTATTCCCTCTAGCACTTTCTGGAAACACTTCTCCAACCTCACTAGGACTGATAACCCCTACTACTTTGCCACTGTCCATCATCCCAACCCAGCTCATGGCCCCATTCCATCCTTTAAAAGCTTAGATTCCTTTATCTACTATTACAATCGCTGTCTTGCATTTATTCTCAGTGAACTTACCCGTCTGCCTTCCAAATACTAGCCTGACAAAACCCCAGTCCTGGTTCAATTCAACTCTACCTACTCCTCTTCTACCCCTGAACATCTGGATAGGGCTAGAGACAACACCACCATGCTGATGGTCTCACTTAAATTCATTACAAGTCACAGATGGGCCATCAGCACAACGCAAGCCACCCTGCACATTCCTGTGTCCTCTCTCCCACTTCCCAATTCACACGTTCTCTTTTCTCAAACTCCAGTCCTTCCTCTCCCACCCCTGCTCTCAGATGCTGACCTGGCTGCACACTTCATTGAGAAGACAAAAGTGTTGGAAAATAAATTCCACAACCTCCCACCATAAATCTACCCACCTTCATGCAGCAGTGTTTCTGTAGTCTGCCTTTCATCTTAGGAAACTGCCCTGCCCCTATCTAGGGTCAGCCCTCTTCTTGTTGCTAGATTCTCCATCCCATTTCCTTTTGATAATCAAGAGCTCTCCTCTTGAAATGACCTCTCTGTTCCATCATCATTCTTTCCCTCTCTGCTGGAAGATCATTTCCATCAGTATACACACATACGAACTTGGGGGGTGCTATGTGGGAATGACACCACATCCCCTACATCACCTCCAGCTGCCACTCTCTTAGCAGTGAATCTCCTTGACAAAATGATCTATGTCCTCTTTCTGTTCTTTTTCTATTAATTTTAAAATACCTTTATATGCAGTATTTGATTTGTGGAAAGGAATACAATTGAGCCTTGAACAATGTAGGGACTAGGGGCACCAACCCCGTGTGCAGTCAAAAGTCCACATTTAATTTTAACTCCTTAAAATTGAATTACTAATAGCCTGCTGTTGACCAGAAGCCTTACTGATACTATAAACAGTGGTGGATTAACATGTATTTGGTATGTCATATGTATTAAACACTGTATTCTTACTGTAAAGTAAGCTAGAGAAAAGAAAATGTTATTTTAAAAAACCATAAGGAAGAGGAAAAAGATTGACTATTCATGAAGTCGAAGTGGATCATCATAAGGATCTTCATCCTTGTCATCTTCACATTGAGTAGGCTGAGGAGGAGGAGGAGGAAAAGGAGGTTGGGTCTCACTGTCTTGGGGTGGTAGAAGCAGAAGAAAATTTGCATGTTAATAGACCCATGTTGTTCAAGGGTCAACAGTATGTGAATTATATACATAAGATGTAACACATACTAATCCAATGAATGCATGAGACCCTATCACTCAAACTAAGAACAGAAAGATTACCAATGGCTTCACTTTCCCCCATGAGTTCCTCCTTTATCTAATCGGGCTATCTCCCAAAGAGGCAACCTCATTTTCTCTTGAAACCACCCCAATCATGCTTTTAGTCAACACCCTAAAGTCACCACTGTGGAGATCATGAATCTGTATGTACTAAATCCAATGGTTAATTCTGAGTCTTCAATTTAATTAATCTGCCAGTAGCATTTAACATAGCTTACAGCTCTCTCCTTCTTTATGAAAAACATATTTGAAGCCAAAAACCCTGAAGTCATCAGTGATTTTCTCCCCTTTGCATCCCTAATCCTCCAATCCATCCGCAAATCCTGTTAGCTCTGCTTTCACAATGCATTCCCAAATCTGATGGTGCTCACCACACTCACCACATCACCCTCCCCAACCACCCTTAGCTATGTTCTAGACTATGCAACCACGTCATTGACCTCTCTACTTCCGTTCTGGATCCTTGATTCCTCAAGCACCAGCCAGAATGATCCTTTCAAAATGTCAAATTAATTATTTTCCTGTTCAGTATCCCCCAGTGGCTTTCCATCATAGAGAAATTCTGAATCCTTGATGGGACCTGCAATATCCGATAAGATCTAGACTTTGCCATCGTCTCAGACTTAATCTCCTGTCATTCCTCTTTCATGCCATATGAACCCCCAGAACCTTCCAGAAGCAGATCAGGCATGCCCTTGACCCAGGCCAGGTCATTTGTAATCGCTAACCCTCTGCCCAAAAATGCTCATCTGTAAATATCTACACAGATTGTTTCTTCACTACATTCAAGTCTTAAGTGTCACCACAAAAAGAGTCCTTCCCTGGCCACAAAACCTCGAATAGCATCCCTCACCTCATCACTATCTACCCACTTGCGGTGACTTGGTTTTCTTTATCTTGTATTATACCTGCCGTTATATTATACAGCATGTCTTCAAATAATGTCATTTCTTTCAATATCATTTTGTAATAGTGTTGATGAGAAAAGCAAAAACATGGATTCCCAGCCAGGGCCACTGTCTGCGTGGAGTTTACATGTTCTCCCATGTCTGCATGCATTTTCTTTGGGTACTCTGGGTTCCTCCCACATCTCAAAGATGTTACATGAGATTAATAACTGTGTCTAAATGGTCCGTGTAAGTGAGTGTGCCCTGCAATGAATGGGATGGCATCCTGTCCAGGGCTGAGTCCTGTCTTGCACCCTGAGCTGCCAGGAAAGGCTTTGGTCATTGGCGACTCCGAAATGGAATAAACAGTTTGGAAAATAAGTGAATAAATTGAAACTTATTGTCAAATAAAAATTTGCAAGGTCTCCAACAATCATAAAATGCACAAGAATAAATGGTGCAGTACAAAGGTGCTCCATGAGTTCACCAGATCTGTGACCACTTTTGAACTGTGTGGTGGCACAAGGTGCTTCTCATAATTTTCGGTTTGCAAACATTTATTCCTTGATTTGATCTATCACCACTCCAACCGCCATCACTCACTGATTCACTTAAAGTGGGGTAAATATCCTATTTGTATTTGTTAAACTTTCTTAAATATATGTAAGGCTCACATTCATTTCAATGTGTAATATAGAAGTGTTCTGACATTTATTTAGAAATTTGTGGTCAGAAATGTGCCATAGAAACTTAATTCTTGCTTATATCAATTAGCCTGTGGTAAAATTGGTTTTGATTTATGTCATCATTTCTCTTAAAGTAGCAGTTTCCAAGAACCTATCAACAATGCTAAGTGAGGACTCAGTGTACATTCATTTGTTTCTTTGTGTGTTGTCTGTCTCATCCTGACAGAATCTAGGTTCCGCGAGAGAGACTGAAATGCTCAGTGCTGAGTCCTGTTTCTTCGCCGGTGGTGCTTGGCACATAATAGGCACCTAAATATTTATAGAATGAATGACTTGGGAAACCAGAACAAATCTCTGTGCCAACACAACCAAAGATCCTGATGACTACCCAAGTCTTACCTGTAAATGTCTCACCGTATTTCTGTAAGTAGACCATCACTACTTGTGAGACACCAGTTTTTAAGGAAGTGTATACAAGATGTGGATAGTTGTCAATGAGTGGTATAAAATTACATGTTCAAAGAAGGTCCTAATGGAATTAAGAGGATAGCACATAATAAGCGAAGAATACAGTACTGTGAGCTGCTGATAAAACAATAGCCTTTTGGTACAGGAGGGGAGATGGGAAGTTGATTGATGGATACAAATACATGGTTCCCCAGAAGAAATAAGACCTACTGTTAGATCAGTAGGGTGACTATAGTCTACAATAACCTATTGCACATTTCAAAATAGCTAGAAGAAAAGAATTCAAATGGTTCTAGTATAAAGAACAGACAAATACTTGGCCAGGCGTGGTGGCTCATGCCTGTAATCCCAGCAGATCACCTGAGGTTAGATGTTCAAGACCAGCCTGGTCAACATGGTGAAACCCCATCTCTACCAAAAAATACAAGAAAACCAGTCAGGCATGGGGGTGCATGCCTGTAATCTCAGCTACTCAGGAGGCTGAGGCAGGAGAATTTCTTGAACCTGGGAGGCAGAGGTTGCAGTGAGCCAAGATTGCGCCCTTGCACACCAGCTTAGGCGACAGCGAAATTCCATCTCAAAAAGAAAGAAAGAAAGAGAGAGAGAGAGAGAGAGAGAGAGAGAGAGAGAGAGAGAGAAAGAAAGAGAGAGAGAGAGAAGAAAGAAAGAGAAAGAAAGAAAGAAAGAAAGAAAGAAAGAAAGAAAGAAAGAAAGAAAGAAAGAAAGAAGGAAGGAAGGAAAGAAAGAACAAATATTTAAGGAGATGGATATCCCAAGTACACTAATTTGATCTTTACAAATTATATGAATGTATTTAATTATCACACGTACCCTGCAATTATGTGCATTTATTATGCATCCACTAAAAATTCAGTTAAGTGTGGGGTCTGGGGCAAAGCAATGGCCTTTCATTCTGGGTCTGGGTTTTGTCTCTCCAAGGGTTCACAGCTTTCTTATGAAGTTAGAGCAGTGATTGGAGAAGAGTTGCAGGGCAATGAATGGACTGCTGAGCATCAGTCCACCGCTGACCAAATATGCCAGCTGTGCCCATGCTGGGGCCAAGAGTTGGTGCTAGACCTACACCGATAAGCTGCTGGGCCCCCTCTGAGAGGAACCTGGAAGACAGGGCACGCTAAACCCTTCCTTCCTTAAAAGTTCTATTCATTTTCACGAGTGTAAAATCTTAAAACAAAACAAAAGATTCCAACAGCTTCTTAAAATTATTTTTCAGAAACTTGATAAAAATGAGGAGTATCTCAAGAAACTTAATATTGTATTTCCTCCAGAGTTGAATACTGGCGGGAAGTGAGAGCAGGGCATTGCACTGAGCAGACTTTCTCCACTGCTTTGGCCACAGCAGCTACTAGATCCTATTGTTCTTGGTCTTTTTTTCAGCTGCAGCCTTTCCTGGGTCATGTTGTACAGCATGAGGAAGGGACACCGCTTCCATTAGCTGACCTGTTGCTTTAGCTA
Organism: Rhinopithecus bieti; assembly: GCF_001698545.2. Taxonomy (NCBI): domain Eukaryota; kingdom Metazoa; phylum Chordata; class Mammalia; order Primates; family Cercopithecidae; genus Rhinopithecus; species Rhinopithecus bieti. The sequence continues at coordinate 158,996 of NW_016825767.1, read as the reverse complement.
CAAAAGCCCCCTCAGACAAAGCTTGGCCAATAGACCATAATGGGCTTCTCCTTTCTCTCCATTTGTCACAGGGATGGCCAAGCTGGTGGTAACATCCCATATTGTCCAGCAAGGGATCTCCTTACAGTGCTCCATTGTGCTCTGTGAGGACTAGAAAAGATGTTCACAAATCAAAAGCATGTACAGCTTATCATCTGATTGAGGAAACAAGTTATGTCCTCAGCAAGACAAAAAACACAAGCAGGCCATGCATGGTGGCTCACACCTGAAATCTCAACACTTTGGGAGGCCAGGGTGGGAAGATCACATGAAGCCAGGAGTTCGAGACCAGCCTGAGTAACAAAGGGAGACCCCATTTCTAACAACAATAAAACAAAATAATATTTAAAATTAGCCTGGCACGGTGGCATGCACCTGTAGTCTCAGCTACCCGGGAGGCTGAGGTAGGAGAATTGTTTGAGCCCAGGAGTTTGATGTTACAATGAGCTATAATTGGGCTGCTGCACTCCAGCCTGGGCAACAAAGCAAGACCTTGTCTCTAAAATGATGATAATAATAATAATAATTGGCCAGGCGTGATGGCATTTGTGGTCCCAGGTACTCCACACCACTACCCTCCATCCCAGGCGACAGAGCAAGACCCTCTCTCTAAAGAAAGAGAAGAAGAAAACACAAGCGAGCCTGTACTAATATAACATGCATTGCAACAGAGAGAGAGGGCATGAAAAGCGAGTGGGCAATAGAAGAACAGGATGGCCCTGTTCCAGAAACTTCACTTGTGAGAAGCCAGTCCTGAAAGTACGTAAGTTTATGACCCAGGGAAAGTGTCTACATGCAGAATTTCCCCCAGAAGAAAGTGATGGGGAAAGGAAAACTGTGGAAACAAAAGTAAGAGAGGGTCATGTTGAGGATTACAGGCCAGAATGTCTACCTGCCCTCGCTGAGGGTCATAGTGACCACACAGGCTAGTCATTCACTCTGCCTGGTTATAAGGAAATCAAATCAGAATTGAGGGAACAAAGTGAATTGATTAGAGAATTGAGTGCACACTTTTAAAAAGCTAAGTAATTTATTTTAAGATGCACTTAATAATTACTAAAAGCCCTCAAAATTTACCAAAAAAGTATAAAAGTTAGTTAATTGCCTGGATTTTGACGACAAAAGTTTTCTATAAACACCTCCACTTAGTTTCGCCATCACTGTTTCACAATTTGATTCCAGACAGCCCTCAGAGTTTTTGAATTGATTTTGCCTACCTTATATTAAAACTGGTTATTTGTAAAATTTTCATATTTGGCTCAACTTTTTTTCCAGGTGCTTGTTACTATATAATTACCACCCCTGTGTTTGGCAACTTTGTTTTAAAAGAAACTACCCAACGTGCTCATTTTCCAACATGACATTTCCATATACTTACATTTTCTCTACTATGTCAAATCCAGATGACTCACACTTATTGCCAGATTTTTTTAGCCTAGATTTTCTAGTCTCTGATATGGATCCCACTTGGAATCTAATTAGTAAATTAATAGGTTTTTGAAAGTGGCTTTAAATACCTAAATGAACATAGCAGAAATATAATGTATATGAAAAAAGAAACTAATTAGTCTTAATAAATATTTGCTAAATTGGATGAGTGTAAGGTGTGCCCAGCATGAAAAGCTATATGACGATTTAAAATTACAAAGTTTGCTACTGCCTGTTAACACAACTATGTGAGAAGTTCTAAATGCAGCCAAAGCTGTCACCTGGGCTGGAGTGCAGTGGTATGGAGTAATTGGGACCACAGGAACATGCCACCACACCTGGCCAATTGTCATTATTATTGTCATTATTTTTAGAGACTCGGTCTTGCTTAGTTGCCCAGGCAGGAGTGCAGCAGTCCAGTCCTACCTAGTTCACTATAACCTTGAATTCCTCGGCTCAAGACATTCTCCTGCCTCAGCCTCCTGGGTAGCTGGAACTACAGGTATATGCCACCACACCAGGCTAATTTTTTTCGTTTTATTTTTGTTTTTATTTTGTGGAAATGGGGTCTCCCTATGTTACATCTTTTAGTTCTCTTTCTGTAAAACCCATCATTCATTCAGCAAATATTTATGAAATACCTGTTATATGTCTGGCAACATGTCTGAGAAAGGTGCTAGATGGAGACAAATAAAGTGAAGCGCAAAGTATAAGCTCTACCAGTGACGCAAACAACCCCATCTTCTTCTTCAACACCAATTTAGCCTCCCAAGGGCAGCTAGGCAAGCTTCTCCACTGCTGATAGTTTCACCTCTATGAGCCTCTTTGAAGTAACAGAACGCAGCCTGGCCACATGGATGGATGTGCTTGATTCCTCTCTCCCATCTCCATTTTTACATGTCCCCAACTGAGCTCCTGAGAGTTCCTTCAAAACCCATTTTATCTCCAACCCAGATGGTAGCCCTTCCCTTCTTCCAGTAGCTTAGGCCAAAAGTCTCCCAGTCGTCCTTGCCTTTTTACTTCTCAGACCCCATATGCAATCACTCATGAAATCTTTTTGACTCTACATTCAAAAAGTACCCAGAATCCAAGCACTTATCACCACCTCCCCTGCCAATACCCTGGTCCAAGCCACCACGCCCTCTCTACTGGTCACAGCAGTGCTGTCCCTCCTCACTGGTCTTCCCGCTCTGCCCTTGCCCTCAGGCAATCTGTTCCTAACCTTCTCAGGGGAGAGGGAGCAGCATTCCCGACCTAAAATTGCAACCTCTCACTCCAAGACTTTCTGTTGCTCTTTCCTGCCTTATTTTTATCCATTGAACTTATCAATGTCCACATGCCACAAATCGACTCATCTTGTTTAGTGATGGGCTTCCTCACGGGAATGTATATTCCATGAAGGCAGGAATTTTTCTGTTTCCTTTCCTACCCCTTGTAGGGTGCCTGGGACATGGTAGCTACTGAATAAATGGACCAGTGTGTGTTATGAGGATCTTGTGTGCTTGGTGGACTGCTTTGCTTCCTGGCTCGATCGCTGAACTACCTGTGTAACTCTAGAAAGTTACTCAACCTCTCTGAGTCTCACCTGCAAAATGGAGAGAGTAATAGCAACCTTACAGGGCTGAAGGGAAAATTCAACAGGATACTCTATTGTTGGGAGATTTAAAGATGATGAAATATAAAATATAGTAATGGATCGGATTTTGTTCTCCAAAAGATAGGTTGAAGTCCTAACCCTTAGTACCTCAGAATGTGACCATATTTGGAAACAGGATCATTGCAGTCGTAATTTGTTAAGATGAGGTCATACTGGAGTAGTTAGGCCCTTCATCCAATATGACTGCTGTCCTTATAAGGAGAGAAGAAGAGACAGACACACACAGAAAAAGACCATGTGATGATGGAAGCAGAGATTGGAGCCGTGCAGCTGCAAGCCAAGGACCGCCAATGATTTCCAAGAGCCATTGGATGCCAGGCAAAGGCAACAAAGGAGTCTACCCAGAACCTCAGAGGGAGCAGGCCCCGCTGACACCTTGATTTCAGAATTCCAGCCTCTAGAACTGTGAGAGCATAAACTTCTGTTGTTTAAGCCACCCGATTTGTGGTACTTTGTTATGGTGGCCCTGGGAACTAATAAAGATGCCAGTCATGATTTTACTCCAAAACCAGTTTATCCTCTGGCTTCCCTAGATCCATTCTTGTGACTTCTATCCCCACAGTTATCCAAGCTGAAAACACCTTCAAAGTATCATAGGACTTTCCTGATGACATTAGTTGGATTGATAAATAGTGACTTCCACAAACTTTACTGAGTGCTTAAAATGAGTTTTTCCCTGACCTGCGGCAATGCCCAGGCCAAGCCCTTACCCTCAAGGGTTTGGGGGTACTGGTGGTCATGGATGGGGGAGGAGACAGAAAACAATAATCAAATGTCATGTGTGCCAACCTAGGAGTGCAAATGAGAAGTTTGGGCAACATGATTCCAAAGGTTCTTTCCAGCAGTGATTATTTCATGACTCACTCCTGCCTGCAGTACTCATTAGCATGCATTTTCCAGGGAAATATTTTTATGCTACTATTTAGTACAACTTAACTCTTGCATTATTTAATTTTTTATAAATTCTAATCTTGTATCCCAAACTAGATTTGTAGTTTCTTAAGGCAAAATCTGTTGTTAAATGTTTTGCTTTTCCTACATCACTGTCTAAGGAATGGGAACTCAGTTGCTATGTGTTCATTCATTATGAATGTCCATTACTTTCAGATAAACAGGTATGCAGATATCCTCTCCTCTTCCTGTTTTATCTTCCCTATATACTAAATTTTAATGATGCAAAGTCATTTATGTCCAGAGAGGCTACTGACAGGATGGACTCCCTTTTTCTGATAATTTCTTTATAAACTTAAGCCTTTTAAAATAAGGTACTCAATAGTATGGGAGAATATTACTATTAATTGAAAAAGAGAAGGTTACAAAGTAGCATACACAAAATACATCCAAATTTTAATAAAGAACATGTGAGAGAGATGAAGAAACATGTAACTGGAACATTGCAGATGTTACCAGTCTACAGTTGTGCTGTCACACTGGTATTTCTATGCCAGAGTTTCTGTTCTTGCTTCCAACCTGCAGATGCAGAATCTGCAACTCCCCTTTAAGAGTCCTTCCAAAAGGGACCTTCACATGTGCTCACATCTCTGGGGTGTAGTCACTGCACGGCTTCCAGTGTTCCAGGCATGTTCTCCTGTTCCTGCTTCCCAGACCTTGCCCACTGCTGGTGAAGGCATGTGAAGGACTGGTAATGCCCAGCAGGGAGATGCCAATGTCCACCCTCAGTGGGCTCCATCCCTGAAACCAAAGTACTTTTCTCCATGTGGTAAGATTATATTTTATTTTTTTCTTTGTTCTGTTGATATTTTCCAAATTTTCTAGATTATTTGTTTTATCATCTCAAAAACAAAAAGGAAGTGAAAACATCTGCAACAAGTTTGCAAGATAGCCAAGAAGCTGCTGTTGTGAACGGCTGCAGAAGAAGTCAGAGAGCAGAATGAAAAAAATCACAGGGTGAAGGTGGTGCTCACTGCATTGCAAAGTTGATACACATAAAATGCTGCCGGACATCTCAGGTAAGTTCTAGGAAGTACCAGAATCTGCCAGAGCCGCATCATTGTTTTAGATCGTTAAGAGTGGAGAGCACAAATTGAAACTGACTCTTGACTGGCATGTTGCCTGATGAGATTCAAGATTCACAAAGTCAAGAAAGTTTATTTCAGGGCAAAAAAAAAAAAAAAAAAAATGTAAGCCATTTATGTGTACCAATAGCTTTGGAATTAACCAAAACCTCATAGGGAAAGCCATAGGAATCACCACAGGCAGCCTCATGAAAACATCTGCTGAATAGAGAAAGTTGACCGGAAACTTAATCAGACATCAGACCGTGTTACAAAGAGAATATAGAGTATCAGTATGGAAAAAACTGATAGTGTAGTGTGCATTAATGAGCAACTTATTCTTACCGCATTTGGTGGGAGCATTCTATCAACAGGAGTGGCTGAAGCATCAAAGGCAAGAGGAGGCAAGTTGAATTTTAGAATAATCATAGTTCATGAAAAAAGGGGCAAAACTAATTTTAATGTGACTTTTAAAGATAATGTGTTCAAATAAGGTGAGTATGAGTCACATTTGTTTTATGTCTCCCTAGAAAATAGGCACCAAGAAATCAAGGCTGTGATGTATATATTAAATAATAATAATTCAGCAAGGATAAGTGAGTTTGCTTTAAAAGGTATAGAATGACAGTTTCCAAAGATGCCTGTACATGAAATTATGTGCAGTAGAGAGAGGAATTTCCTGTAGTACAAGAAATAACATAATTGTACCTAATAAGACAATAGAGATATTTACTTTAAACCTGATAAGAAATAAAACATTTTTTACAGTATATACTCTGTCACATCCACTATTTGGGCAATTGTTTTGGAAAGCCACTTACTGAAATAAAAATATAAAGAAATTTAAAACTCATTTTAATAAAATATTTTCTACAAACACCCAAAAAAAAAGAATAAAACTATGAAAATGATTACTCTGTATGTACAAAATTCTAGCAGCTTAGATTCCAAGTGCATTGCCTTAAATTGTGTTATATTGCAAAACAAAAAAAGAGTGAGGTAAGAAAGAACAGATGTGTCCAAGAGAAGAAATAATCTCGAGAAACTGGAAGAACATATTGATCTGCATTTTAAAGTAGCCATCTAAGGAAAACAGATAATTTCATATTTTAATTTTCTTTTTTGCTCATCAAATCTGATATAAATACCATCTCCTGCATACAATAGTCTCACATCTATAAAATATTCATCTAGCAACATTAAGAGGGAATCTCCAAGAATTTAATGTGAGTGAGAATCTAGAACACTTTAAACCTAAAGTGCTTTCCCATGTAGGAAACACTTGAGATAGTCACCTAATTCAGAGATCATTCTAAATCTGGGCCAGCATGCCCCAGAAGAGGCATCTTGCTGAGCTCAATACAACAACACTGCTACCTCCAGCCCTAGCCCTCCTGGGAGTCCTTCTCTCATCAGCATCCTCAATTTTTATTTACAGGATCAAGGGCAATGCCTTTCAGACTTGATTTTAGGTGAAGACTCCTTTTTCTCAAAAGGAACCTTATCTATTAATTCCTGAACCACTAAAAAACACCTGAAGGAATGGGCAGAGCACAGACCCCAGCCTCTTCTCACTCCAGAAGTGTCCGGAAGGATTCTAGGAGCAAAGCTGAAACGACCTTGGCCCAGGGCAATGAGCTAGACTTGGGAGTCAGTTATTAATTGACTTGAAGTTTAGAGGATAGTTTGTAGGATAAGAAGAATACGTTTTCCCTGACTTCCCTAATTCTCGAATGTTCTAAAGTTCTGTAAATCCAGCCAGAGCCCCAGTTTCTGTCTCTAACCCATCCACCTTGCTTGCAGTCCTTTTGTGCTTATCAGACCAGTCACCTCTATCCCCCACCATGGCTGTTCCACATCTTCCCCCAAGGCTGCCTAGCAGAGAACTACGTTTTTTTTCAGGGAGACTGTCTATATACACAATGAGATTTTTCGTGTATTATAAAATGCATGGGCTCACGTGAGGTACGGTGATTTATCAGTGAAGACTTAGAACAATGGGTAGAGAAAAGGCACTTATTTATTTGTACTCATTTCTCGTCCAATCAGTACTTGTGAAGAGTCATGATCCTGGGTCCAATGTGAATGAGTCACCTCAAATTAGCATCATTCTGGTGGCCCAATCCCACATGATACAAGAAAAAAATATCATGGCAGACAGCAGAGGAGATTCACCTGAGGGGCTGCTTTCCTATAGTACCCCAGTATAGCCCCATGGGTGTGAGTCTCCGAGCTCCTTGGTCATCTGGCGAATCCCTTGTGTGCGGAATGGGGTTGAGTTTTGGAGAGTGCCCCAAAGGGGAGAACCATGGAACCCACAAGAGTCCAATCAGTTCTCACGAGCCCCACCCAGAGAACACTGCAGCCTCGGCTGTTTCCAGGCACCAGAAGGGTGGCCTTAGACATTTTTGAGGAAGTTGCTTCAAAGGGCATTGAAGTGTTGCCAGGTCCAAGCAAGCACTTGCGTGTTCCGGTCTAAGGGAGTACTGCCCTCCTCATTCCCTTTAAGACTGTCTGATCCATTTCTGATTCTCTCTCTCAATAATAATCTAGACCAGGGCAGTCCAGTAGGAATAGAAAGTGAGCCACATATATAACTTTAAATTTACTAGTAGCTGAATTTTAAAATGTAAAAGAAACAAGTGAAATTACTTCTTATAATATGTTCTATTTAACCCAAGGTACAGTCAATATTCATTGTCCACTGATTCTGTATTTGCAAATCCATCTACTCAAAAAATTTATCTGTAGCCCCAGAATCAATACCTGCATCATTTTTGTGTTCATTTGCTGACATGCAGAATGGTGAAAAGCTTGAGTCGCCCAACGTGCATGCTCCCAGCTGAGGTCCAGCAAGGTGGCGCTCTGCTTCTTGTTTCAACTCTTATGCTATAAGCAAGTGTCCTTTTTAGAGTTTTGTGCTCCTTTTTAGTCTTTTAGCATAATACTGAAGTGCTGTCCGGGATTCCTAAGCTGTGAAGGTTCCTAAGCACAAGAAGGCTGTGATGTACCTTATGGAGAAAATACATATGTTGGAGAAGCTTCATTCAGGCATGAGTTATAGTACTGTTGGCTGTGAGTTCAATGTTAATAAATCAACAAGATAGATTAAATAAGGTGTCTTTAAACAGAAACATGAAAAACAAGGTTACATATTGATCAGTTGATGAAAATGTTGTGACAGAGGCTTGCTGTAGGAACCTAGCCTTGTATTTCCTCTTGGAGTGATGGGTAAGTATTCACTAATTCAGTGTTCATGGTAACTTGATAGAACATAATTCACTGCCTGGAAAAATGAAAATAGATTGCATCATCACTTCAACAAGTAACTAATACATACAATTATTAATGCGACATGTGACATTTTTGTACAAGTCTTTAAAACATGATGTGCATTTTGCACCTAGAGCGCGTCTCCCGCCAACTGGCCACATTTAAAGTGCTCAGTAGTCACATGTGGTGAGCAGCTACCGTACTGGGCAGTAAAGATCTAGCCTAAGACTCCACAAAGGCATCAAAGCCACCAGGCAGAGCTCCTCGCCCATTGCCAGCCACACAGCTGCCCCTCCACAGGGCTCTAGACCTCTTCCTCGCCCTCTCTCCAGGGAAGCTGTCTTTCCCTCTTGTATCTGTTTTGTCTCTCCACTGGTTGTTCACTCTCGGCATATAAATGTACTTGTCTTCCTGTTTCAAAAAACAAAGAAAGAAACAAGGGCCCTTACGTGTTGTTCCAGCTTTCGTGTACACAGCACTTCTGAGCATCATTCCTCTGACGTGCCATTTGTGTATCCATCCGTCATCTTCCCTGGATAGCCTCAGGGCAGTGGCCATTTTTCTATTTACATTTCATTCAATCTATAAATATTTACTATATCAAACATCTATGCACCTGGCACCGTGACAGGCCCGAGGATACTGTGATGAGCAAACCCAGAAGCGCCTGTGCCCTAGTGAAACCTACCGACCAAGGGTGAGTCAGACATTCAGATCAACCCTCAAGTAAATGAATAAGTTCAAGCTGTGATAAGTACTAGGAAGGAGCACATGGGGTCTAAGAACTTGCAACAAGGACATCTGATCTAGTTTGGGGGATCGAACTCCCCCGAAACTGGAATGTTGAGCTGAATCCGAGTTAATCCACCAGAGTCTAAGATCACCCCACCAAAGTGAAACCTCCAAGAATGAAGAGACTTTATTTCATCACTGAATCTCTAGCACCTACATCAGTGCCTGGCATGTAGTAGGTCCTCAATAAATATTTATGAGCAAATGGATTAACTATGCAAAAAAAAAAAAAAAAGAGAGAGATAAAAAGGCAGAAGAGAGAGAGACAGCATCTTGATGATGCTAGGAAAATAGCATACGCAAAGATCCTGTGGTAGGAGGCAGTATGATACATACAGGAGACTCACAGGCCAGTGTGGAAGGGCAAAGAGAATGAGAGAGAAGTGGAATGAGATTATGCTAGGAAGATGGGGAGGAGCATACCGTGGATGCATCACTGGCCACCTTAAAGATATTTTTCTTCAACTTAAGAGACATTGATTTTTAAGGGGGGAAGAGGAACAAGGAATGGCATGAACAGAGTTGACTTCAGTGTAGAGAATGAGGAGGAGAGATGGGCAAACCAGACAGTCCTGTCAAGAAATAGATGGCCGGGCACAGTGGCTCATGCCTATTATTCCAGCACTTTCAGAGCCCAAGGCAGGTGAATTGCTTGAGGTCAGAAGTTCAATACCAGCCTGACCATCATGGTGAAACTCCATCTCTACTAAAAATACAAAAGAATCAGCCAGGCATGGTGGCACACACCTGTAATCCCAGCTACTCAGGAGGCTGAGGCATGATGATCACTTGAGCCAGGGAGGTGGAGGTTGCAGTGAGCCAAGATCATGCCACTGCACTCCAGTCTGGGCGACAGAGCAAGACTGTCTCAAAAAAAAAAAAAGAGAGAGAGAGAAAGAAAGAAGAGATAATGACAGTAGCTCCAAGTGGGATGGTGGCTAAAGATAGGAGAAAGTGATAAATTTAAGAAATATATTAAAAAAAAAAAACCAACAAGAGTTTGGGAAGTGACTGGCTAATAGAAGTGGCAGACAGAGATGCCAAAGATGACCACTTAGTGTTTGACTTGTGCCAAGTAGATGAATGAATAGTGGAGCATTGTCAGAGAAAACAACGGAAAGAAGAACAGTAGTTATATGGAACGAATCATGAGTTTCGTTTTGAAGGTGTTGGGTTTGTGATACCTTTGAGACAGTCAAACAGTAATAGCTGTGCTATGAGTTTGGAATTCAAAGAAGTCCCAGGTAAAGATATGAATTTGGAAGCTATGGTGTAAAATTGTCATTAAGGCCCAGTATCTGGCATATGGTAGGGGTTTAATAAATATTTGTTTAATGAGTGATTTGGGCGCGGGAGGGCCAAATAATTAGTTTTATTAGAACATGTGGAGTTCATAGTAACTAGGGACTAATAAACAGAAATATCTAAGGATACCTCTAAAGTTTTATTTTCCGTAGAAGGTTAAGTGTACAAATAATTTAAATAACATTTAATCTTCTCCAAATCCATCACATTATTTTATGTTACAGCTTATTTTTAATTATATTTCTTGGTTTTTAATGGTTTCCAGCATCACATTAGATAAAAGCTACATTGAAGATAGAATCTCATTTATTATATATCAGTTTATCCTATCATCTAAGCACTTAGAAAATACTTTTCTCCAGTAATTAATTTTTATTTTTCTCTCTGTTCTTGTGGCACATGCAATTTTCTATCTAAAGTTATAAAGTCTCATTATCTTGTGTTCATAAATCAAATTAGGCTCATATACCACCGGAAAGAACATATTCAAATAAAGTGTCTGGAAATAGTGGAGCCTTAAGAAATGTTTATTGAATGGAATTGAGTTGAGACACCACAGGTATTTTTCCCTGTTGTTTTACCTACTTGTTTATTCCTTTTTATCCTTGCAACCAGTCCCTTTCCCCTCCCCTCATCAAACATTCCAGTGTGCTTTAAAAAATTCTGGGCATGAATTCCTTTGAAATGTGCATTTGTTGTTTTGTGTAGATTTATTTTAATATATAAATTAA
>NW_016825767.1:142494-146993 GCF_001698545.2 Rhinopithecus bieti | reverse complement strand
TTTTGTATTTTTGGTAGAGATGGCGTTTTACCATGTTAGCCAGGATGATCTCAAACTTCTGACCTCGTGATCCGCCCGCCTTGGCCTCCCAAAGTGCTGGGATTACAGGTGTCAGCCACCATGCCCTGCCTCTGGAATTATTAAATCTAATAAGATAAACATAAACTTTGCCAACAGTAAAACTTGTATTTTTTATGATGCTTGTTCCTTCTCTTTAATTAAACTAGTTAACACAATTGGTGCACATAGGACTGTCTGACATAGATTAAGCATTCAATGCATGTCACTGTTATCATTGCTGTATCATAGGAAATTATCTCATATAACCTAAATAGCATAGCTGCCTTATGATATACCTAAATGATTCAAATTCAGGTCACTGTGCTCTCCTTCTCAGTAAAGATGTTTCAGAGTTACTTAAAGCTATTATTAGAAGACAAGAAAAAATAAGAGAAACATGGACCACAGTTCACGACACTGACTCGTGTATGATCTTTAAGGACCTGAGGGTTATTTACAGATGACACTGAAATTACAGGATCTTTACACTTTTAGAAAGACTGGATGCCATATGGAAGAATTTCGGTTTCTCTGGATTTATTTTCATTGCTTTCCGCTCCCTCATTGTCACACTTCTGTGTCACTTTCTGGTGGCCTTCTATTTCCTTACTCTGGATGGTGAGAGTCACTTTCATGTTAAGGAAGCCCACAGGTGATGTGATCCTTTCCCCCCTTGGAATTCCCAGGTAAATGCTGTCACAATTCAATTTCTGAAAACACAGCCTGCCACGGAGGCCTGAGGCACCTTCCCGCAGGCATTGCTAGTGCTGCCCCATGCCTCCCAGTCAGGACTCCGAGGTCGTAACATGCCCTGCTCTGCACCTTCTCTATCATGGTAGAAACACTTGCAGTCACAGGGGACCCGGGGAAGCTGTCGAACAGAGACGATGACAGACGTGTGTGTGCTCCTGTGAACCGCAGCAGGGTCCTCTCACCCAGGGCCTTCTGACCATCCCATTGCAGACTCAGATGGATGTGGGCACAGAACAAAGGGCTTTTTAAAACTTTTTTCCAAAGACTTACTTCAATTAATTAAATGTAAATAAGCAAATGAATTGGCAGTGATGTCAATGTCAGGAAATTATTTTGTACCTAGATTTGCTACCTAGATTTCCTATTTCTATAATTCCTGAGACATTGTAATTCAGCAGGAGAGTGGTATCTGATATGTGTGTGTGTATATATATATAATTTTGTATTAATCATTTCATTTACCCAGAACTGTTTTCTTCTCCATGCTGCTTCCTTATATACACAGACAGACACAGACACACACACACACACATATAATGTCAGCAGACATACGAATGTAAATTTTCCCTTTACGTTTGGAGAATGTCATATGGAAGTTGAGAGATTTGCTTGCCTAAGTAACTGAATAATTTTCATGTAAAACATAGTTACTTCTCAATTCTTTTCCACACCCTTCATTAATACCATTTTGTCTAACAAATTTTTGACCACAAGACTTTATTTAAAAAATTCTATTTTCTTCACAGTGATGCAGTGTGATGCCATTCACATTGGTGATTTTTTTTCCTCAAGGTTGCACATGTAACCACTTCCTCAGAAGTAAGCATGACTTACCTCCTTTTAATCCAAAACAGAAACTGCTCTGAACAGCTAAATGGGACATTAGTGCTTTTAAATGATTTTCGGTGTTTTCTTTTCCAGATTAGAGCACTGTTACCTTATGAATCAAAACATGAAAGAAAGGGTTCAACGTTAGCAGTGAACTTTGTTTTAACACATTGATTATGTTTTCTTAGTGGTTTTGTCAACTTCAGCCATCTGTTGCCCAACTGTAAGGACCACGTATTTCTGTGTAAGTGAAGGAGCAATCCATCTAACCATCATGTGTGCAAGACCAACTACCTAAAATCTGTGAGAATGGATCAAAAGACTGAAGTCAGAAAGCCAACATTTAGCAACTGTCTTAGAAATGTCTTTGCAAACATCTTTCCAGTACATTATTTGTACCGTGTGACTGGGAATAACCATGAGACTGAATAGATACATTCAGCATTGTTTAATCTCAATATTCCTTCATGGTTTCTTCAGCCTCTCTGAGCTCTACAAATGGAATCCTACATTGCGCAATGAGCTAGGCCAACCGGATCTCACCCTCAATCCACAAACTCATAGTTGGGGCCACTGGAATTCAGGGCTTGACTTAGGGAAAAAATATTGTGAAGACTATGAAGTGTAGCTTCACCAGTTCCCACCTCCTCTTTTACAGAAAATGACCTCAACAACTCATCAGATAAAGTTAACAATTTAACTGTACCATCCACCCTTCTGCAACGTAAGGAGTGTCTTTTTTTAAACAAAGAGATGCTTTTACCCAAAAGAATGCGTGAATGGAAGCATTTCTAATAGTGGTGTTTCTTTGTAAAGATTCAGGATTTCGCTCCTTTGCACTTGCTCAACCCGGCTGCTTGCTTTGTTCACAGTTAAATGCTTCGTGCATCAGGATCAGACTCAACTTTTGGATGCCTTTTCTAGCTCTTCCCCATGCTCTGCCAACAGGCTGGATGCCTGTCTATCCCATCTCATCATCCATGGCTGTTCTAGAAAATTCATTTCTTTATAAGAGTTTATTTTACATCGGTGAGTGAAATCACATGGAAGCCTCTCTAAAAGGGCAACCTTCCAGGATTGAGAAAGGATGCACTGGTGCACAGTGCTGGGTGGTGCTTTCTTTAAAAGAGGACAAATCAGCAGGGGCAGGACCAGGGAGAGGCAGGGGAGGTATCCACACCTAGGGTGCAAAATGTAAGGAGGCACGGACTCTCAGTGCCAACTCTACACTTGCACAACCCTGAAAGTGAGCGCCTCCTTAAATGTGGGCCAAGGCCCCTCACTCCCCTCACCCTGTGGCCTCACCACCTTTTCTTCTTCTTGCCTCCTGTATCTGTTCTGTTCTTCTAAAATTGGTTTTCCAGGTCATCCAGTTGTAGACCTACTGGACCACCCTGATACAAATCATTCTAAAACACTAGATGGCTACTGTGGGAGACTCTTTTGACAAATAAAGTGAGCTTCATTGTTTGACTAGAATACTGGAATTTTACTTACATGCATTCTTCCTAAAAGTTTTACGAAAAGTTGACTGATTTTATCAATTTTGCATCCTTCAAAATCACTTCAGAGAGGTTTTCGTTCGGCTTCCACATGGCTATATGTGTCACCACCTTGAAATAAAATGACAGATAAAAGATGTCCAGTAGTCACAGGGGTGTGATGGCCTAGGAGGTCCTGGCCAGCCTGGTGCTGTTCGTCTGCTGCTTGGTGGTGGGGATGGAGCGAGAGGAAGCCGTGTCAGTCACATGGGCAGGGCAGCAAGTGTCATCCAGGCTCTGTGTCCACACAGTCTTCAAAGCTGGGGAGGTTCATTGGAGGTGAAGGGTGACTATTCTTAGTGCCTAGCAAAATCTCTGGGGCTTCTCTCATAAGTGCCAGCTATTGTGTTATCATACACAGATCCAGTCCTTCTGGTCTACTGTGTGCCAGGAGGCTGGCCTCTCTGCCCAGCAACTTCCCACTCTTGGCCATGACATCTGGTTGGGTTCAGCCAATGGGAGGTCAGAGCATGGGATGAGAAAACGATCAAGCTATTTCTCCCACTGCTCCTTGTTTCAGGCATATGCTGACTATGGTTACCTCCTTCTTCAGTGACAGCCCCTGCCAGGTGGTCCCTCCAGAACTCCAGCCCTCCTGGGCGCTGATCAAATGGTTTTTTCTCCTCGCTGCTTCAGGCCTCCAGGTGGTAACAGCTTCCTGTTGGTGCTAGTTCCTTGAGGATCTTGCCTGGTGAATTCCCTTCATTCTGCCTACACTTCTGTAAATAGTCACTTTTGGGTTAAACTCTTTTGAGTAGAATTCCCTTTCTCACTGGAAGCCCAACTAAAATAGAAGATGACATCTATTTTTTAATAGCTATATAGAATAAATTGTCTTAATTTCCCACTAAAGAAAAAAGAAAGCAAAACACTAATCTGAGTTCACCTTACAAAATGCATGAATTCAGCGAAGAAATGTAAATCTAGGAAAGGAGCTCTATTAGTCACGAGTCTCCAGAGAAACAGAACCAATAGGATGAATATGTGTGTGCATACACACGCATACACACGCATACACACACACACGCACACAAACACACACAGAAACACAGACACACACATACGCACACACACAACACACACTCACAGAAACACACAACACATACAGATACACACACCATACACACAAACACACAGATACACACATACACAACACACACACAGACACACACATATCTGCTATTTATTTGGTATTTAACCCTGAAGATAAGGCTCCCTAATGGTGGAGGACAAGGATGAAAAAACACATTGGCATGTCAAATGCACCCTGAAGAACAGTGAAGTAACTGGGGGAAAATGTTAGGTGTTTCTACCTAG
>NW_016825767.1:135135-142029 GCF_001698545.2 Rhinopithecus bieti | reverse complement strand
TTTATTTAAAAAATTCTATTTTCTTCACAGTGATGCAGTGTGATGCCATTCACATTGGTGATTTTTTTTCCTCAAGGTTGCACATGTAACCACTTCCTCAGAAGTAAGCATGACTTACCTCCTTTTAATCCAAAAACAGAAACTGCTCTGAACAGCTAAATGGGACATTAGTGCTTTTTAAATGATTTTCGGTGTTTTCTTTTTCCAGATTAGAGCACTGTTACCTTATGAATCAAAACATGAAAGAAAGGGTTCAACGTTAGCAGTGAACTTTGTTTTAACACATTGATTATGTTTTCTTAGTGGTTTTGTCAACTTCAGCCATCTGTTGCCCAACTGTAAGGACCACGTATTTCTGTGTAAGTGAAGGAGCAATCCATCTAACCATCATGTGTGCAAGACCAACTACCTAAAAATCTGTGAGAATGGATCAAAAGACTGAAGTCAGAAAGCCAACATTTAGCAACTGTCTTAGAAATGTCTTTGCAAACATCTTTCCAGTACATTATTTGTACCGTGTGACTGGGAATAACCATGAGACTGAATAGATACATTCAGCATTGTTTAATCTCAATATTCCTTCATGGTTTCTTCAGCCTCTCTGAGCTCTACAAATGGAATCCTACATTGCGCAATGAGCTAGGCCAACCGGATCTCACCCTCAATCCACAAACTCATAGTTGGGGCCACTGGAATTCAGGGCTTGACTTAGGGAAAAAATATTGTGAAGACTATGAAGTGTAGCTTCACCAGTTCCCACCTCCTCTTTTACAGAAAATGACCTCAACAACTCATCAGATAAAGTTAACAATTTAACTGTACCATCCACCCTTCTGCAACGTAAGGAGTGTCTTTTTTTAAACAAAGAGATGCTTTTACCCAAAAGAATGCGTGAATGGAAGCATTTCTAATAGTGGTGTTTCTTTGTAAAGATTCAGGATTTCGCTCCTTTGCACTTGCTCAACCCGGCTGCTTGCTTTGTTCACAGTTAAATGCTTCGTGCATCAGGATCAGACTCAACTTTTGGATGCCTTTTCTAGCTCTTCCCCCATGCTCTGCCAACAGGCTGGATGCCTGTCTATCCCATCTCATCATCCATGGCTGTTCTAGAAAATTCATTTCTTTATAAGAGTTTATTTTACATCGGTGAGTGAAATCACATGGAAGCCTCTCTAAAAGGGCAACCTTCCAGGATTGAGAAAGGATGCACTGGTGCACAGTGCTGGGTGGTGCTTTCTTTAAAAGAGGACAAATCAGCAGGGGCAGGACCAGGGAGAGGCAGGGGAGGTATCCACACCTAGGGTGCAAAATGTAAGGAGGCACGGACTCTCAGTGCCAACTCTACACTTGCACAACCCTGAAAGTGAGCGCCTCCTTAAATGTGGGCCAAGGCCCCTCACTCCCCTCACCCTGTGGCCTCACCACCTTTTCTTCTTCTTGCCTCCTGTATCTGTTCTGTTCTTCTAAAATTGGTTTTCCAGGTCATCCAGTTGTAGACCTACTGGACCACCCTGATACAAATCATTCTAAAAACACTAGATGGCTACTGTGGGAGACTCTTTTGACAAATAAAGTGAGCTTCATTGTTTGACTAGAATACTGGAATTTTTACTTACATGCATTCTTCCTAAAAGTTTTACGAAAAGTTGACTGATTTTTATCAATTTTTGCATCCTTCAAAATCACTTCAGAGAGGTTTTCGTTCGGCTTCCACATGGCTATATGTGTCACCACCTTGAAATAAAATGACAGATAAAAAGATGTCCAGTAGTCACAGGGGTGTGATGGCCTAGGAGGTCCTGGCCAGCCTGGTGCTGTTCGTCTGCTGCTTGGTGGTGGGGATGGAGCGAGAGGAAGCCGTGTCAGTCACATGGGCAGGGCAGCAAGTGTCATCCAGGCTCTGTGTCCACACAGTCTTCAAAGCTGGGGAGGTTCATTGGAGGTGAAGGGTGACTATTCTTAGTGCCTAGCAAAATCTCTGGGGCTTCTCTCATAAGTGCCAGCTATTGTGTTATCATACACAGATCCAGTCCTTCTGGTCTACTGTGTGCCAGGAGGCTGGCCTCTCTGCCCAGCAACTTCCCACTCTTGGCCATGACATCTGGTTGGGTTCAGCCAATGGGAGGTCAGAGCATGGGATGAGAAAACGATCAAGCTATTTCTCCCACTGCTCCTTGTTTCAGGCATATGCTGACTATGGTTACCTCCTTCTTCAGTGACAGCCCCTGCCAGGTGGTCCCTCCAGAACTCCAGCCCTCCTGGGCGCTGATCAAATGGTTTTTTCTCCTCGCTGCTTCAGGCCTCCAGGTGGTAACAGCTTCCTGTTGGTGCTAGTTCCTTGAGGATCTTGCCTGGTGAATTCCCTTCATTCTGCCTACACTTCTGTAAATAGTCACTTTTGGGTTAAACTCTTTTGAGTAGAATTCCCTTTCTCACTGGAAGCCCAACTGAAATAGAAGATGACATCTATTTTTTAATAGCTATATAGAATAAATTGTCTTAATTTCCCACTAAAGAAAAAAGAAAGCAAAACACTAATCTGAGTTCACCTTACAAAATGCATGAATTCAGCGAAGAAATGTAAATCTAGGAAAGGAGCTCTATTAGTCACGAGTCTCCAGAGAAACAGAACCAATAGGATGAATATGTGTGTGCATACACACGCATACACACGCATACACACACACACGCACACAAACACACACAGAAACACAGACACACACATACGCACACACACAACACACACTCACAGAAACACACAACACATACAGATACACACACCATACACACAAACACACAGATACACACATACACAACACACACACAGACACACACATACACACACACCACAAACACACGTACACACACACACAGACACACCTCACAACACACACAGAAACACACAGACACACACATATGCACACACACATAACACACACATTAACAAACACAACACACACACAGTAAGCCAGAGAGAGAGAAATTTATTACAAGGAATTGGCTCATGTAATTGTGGGAGCTGACAAGCCCGCCATCTGCAGTGTGGGCAGCAGCACTGGAGACCCAGGAGAGCTGCGGTGCACATGGAGTCCAAAGGCAGCCTGCTGGAGAAGTCCCTCTCTCTGGGAGAGGCAGGTCTTGTTCTATTCAGGACTGTAGCCGGTTGAATGAGGCCCACCCCCACTGTGGAGGGCAATCTGCTGGACCTAAAGTTCACTGAATTAAATGCTAATCTCATTCAAAAGTACCCTCTAAGGCGATACATAAAATTAACTGTCTCCAGAACCTAGATAATTCAATCACTATACAGAGATCCTCAATGATCCAGGGCAATTGGACTGATAAAGAACTATTTTTAGTGTTGTTACGCTATACAGCATCTTAAATTTAGCTAGCAGTTTCCTCTGCTTTTGATCACACGGGGGACACATTTTCTTTCTTGATCATTTCATTTGCCAAGACCTGTGGAAAAGAAGTGTTTTCTTGTTCATCTGAGGACAATGAAACACAAACACAAACACCAAAAAATCGGTTTACTGTTTTATATTTGTATCCCTTAAATAGCTCAAGCCAAGTGCCTCTTGACGTTTATGAGTGGCTGGCTGTGGAGTTAAGCGTCATTGTCCCTGCACACGCAGTAGACAACACAGGGCATGTGGCATGTGTGGGTGTCAGTGCCCAGCCCCTGCAAGGCTCTCTTCAGTGAGGTTTGGGGCAGATGAAATGTGCTCTCTCAACCTCACTAACCATCAGAACAAACATGTATTTTATACTCTAAGTTTATTGTTCGGATGAGGCCCAGTGCTTTTAATCTTTGTAATTAAAGAGGCAAGAATGTGTTTTTAATCTTCTGAGTCAAATTTTCTTTTATTTCTTAGGCAGAAAATGACAATCCCCCAAAATCTGCATAGACAAAGAAACTAATCACTCATGTAGAAAACTACATTATGGGACTCTAGGGGCTGTGCAAGGGTTGGCGGGTGATGGGAAACTTCATTTAAGAAAGATAAAATGGTTCTCAATTTTAAAAGAAGATCTACATATGAATAGAAATCTCTTCCCTAATGTTTTCTCCACAGTGGCATCCTTTGTTTTAACAGGATTCCGGATACAGTGTGAGGCATCCTATTATTTTCCATAGCCAAAGCATTGCTGTCATGAGTGGCAAAGTGTTTCTTCCACTGAAATGAAATTGATGTTGGTGTAATATTTTCTATTAAGAAAATGTTTATTATGTTTATGTTTATTATGCCAGCTCTCCTATACCCACAGGAAGAGAGGCAAGAACATTTAACAGTTACTTTCTGGGGTTCCATGGCCACAGAGGGGGTTTCATGGGGTAGAGCCGGCAGTGTCGTGATGTTCCCCGTTCTCTCCAGTGGGGCGACTAACTGTTTATGAAAACACCAATGGATGACACAAATAGCAATGCACTGATGTGCTACCAACTTGACAGGGACTGAGATATAGACCCCTTCACGTTGACGAAGCCTCAACTTCCCATGGCAATTCATCCCTGGACTGAAAACCAGAGAAAAGGCACTGCTGAGATCAATGAAATGTCCAGTGACTTTTCCCCAGGGCAGAAGGCCTGCTTGCCTCACAGTTTTATAACAAAAAAGAGGTTGCATCACAAAAGATATACTACAGGCTGGGCGCAGTCACTCATGCCTATAATCCCAGCACTTTGGGAGGCCAAGGCAGGCAGATCATTTGAGGTCAGGAGCTCGAGACCAGCCTGATCAACATGGTGAAACTCCATCTTAAAAATACAAAAAATTAGCCAGGTGTGGTGGCGCACTCCTATAATCCCAGCTACTTGGGAGGCTGAGGCAGGAGAATCACTCGAACCCGGGAGGAGGAGGTTGCAGTGAGCTGAGATTGTGCCATTGTACTCTAGCCTGGGTGACAGAGCGAAGCTCCATCTCAAAAAAAAAAAAAAAAAAAAAAGATATGCTCCAAATATACAATGCCACAGCCACTGTAGAAAACAGTATGGCACATCCTCAAACATAGAATTATCTATGATCCAGTCATTCCACTTCTAGGTATATACACAAAGGAACTGAAAGCAGGGTCTGGAAGAGATGCTTGTCCACCCATGTTCCCAGCAGTGTTATATTCACAATAGCCAAGAGGCAGAAGTAACCCAAGTGTCTGTCAATGGATTAATGGATACACAGGATTGGGCACATACTCACTATGCAACTGTTATTCCTGCCTTAAAGAGAAGGGAATTTTGACACATGTTGTAACATGGATGAACCTTGAGGACATTATGCTATGTGAAATAAATGAGACACAAAAGGGTAAGTATTATATAATTCTATTACATGAAGTACCTAGAGTAGTCAAATTCATAAAGACAGAAAATAGAATGGTGGTTACCAGGGCCTGAGGGCAGAGGATAGGAAATGGGACATTAGCATTTAATAAGTACAGAGCTTTGGTTTGGAATGATGAAAGTTCTGGAAATCGATGGTGGTGATGGTGGCACAAAATGATGAATGCACTTAATGCCACTAAATTGTGCATTCAACAATGGTCAAAATGATAACTTTTATTTTATGTCTATTTTAGCAGAATTAAAAAAAAAAGATACGCTCCAAGGGAACCCCATTCTTGCCCATACAGAGAAGCTGCTAGCTCTATTATCCCCAAAAGTTAAAATCTAAAATTTTGAAACTGGGCTCCATAAGGCCCCCACATTGAGGGACTATATTTCACATACACATACTAGAGTTATCTGTAAAATAACCGTATAGTGTTCATTCTAATCTATAACATGATTTTAATCATCCTCAATGAATTCTATTGTCCTCGTGAAATCTCAAACAGAGACTCTCTCACACGGTTAGGGGAAGAGATGAGGACAGGTCAATCGTGATGACTGTTGCACTCAAGACTCTGGACTCAAGTTTGACAGTCCAGAGTTGTACCCTCTAGAGAAAGATGCCCTGGACACGTTTACCTCTGTCCATGGGTACTATACATTTCAACAGTAACTAGCCCCAAAGGAAAGCACTAGAGATTGACACTAAATTTTTAAGAGTTAACACAACATAAGGCACAGCTGCCTTATATAGTCTTATTTTGTAAGTACTGTAGTTCCATTAAAAATCTTGGCAAGATTCAGGAGGAATATTCTTGTGTTTGGGTCCACTGGCACCAGAGACAATAGCCATGTGCATGCATGCATGCTTCAATAGATACAAAGAAAAGATTTGGTTGGTCTCTAGGTGGCCTGTTTATACAACGATGCAAGCACCAGATGCCAAGAAATAATTGTCCTTGTGTTTCAAAAACTATTGTAATTAGCCATAGCAAATTTGAGAACCACATCTTTCAGTTGTGTCCAATTCAGCCACCTGCTTACAGATACACTTCCCTGAATTCCTCAAACAATTATTACCTAAAACCAAAATATGCTATTGTCATTCATATTAATGGTTTACAGATCAGTTCCCCAAGACAAACTTCCCTGCTATCTGAAGTCAGGATCCTCAACACAAGAAACTACTGGTTAGGAATCCTCTATTAATAGCATAATATTATGAAAAATAATATTATAGCATAATATTATGAAAAATAATATAGCATAATATGAAAATAATATAGCATAATATGAAAATATTATAGCATAATATTATGAAAATAATATTATAGCATAATATTATGAAAATGCTATGTAGTAGGTAGAAAGAAAACCCAATCAGACAAAATTCATGTTAGCTTTTATCAACAGTTTATGGATGGAATCCAATAAATCACTGACTGAGATTTTTATTTTCCATTTCAGCTGAGGGCAGGAGTTCGAGACCAGCCTGGCCAACGTGGTGAAACCCTGTCTTTACTAAAAATACAAAAATTAGCTGGGCATGGTGGCAGGTGCCT
>NW_016825767.1:123391-134786 GCF_001698545.2 Rhinopithecus bieti | reverse complement strand
AAAAAAAAAAAAACAAAAAAAACAAAAAAAATTCAAAAGAAAATTTTTTCATATCCTGATTTCCTTTAGGCTTAATTAAATTTATTTCTGGTCCCTAGAATGTGACTATGCCTTTAGGTGAGCTATTCAATCAACTTCTTTTTCATTCATGCATAATTTGATCTGATTTAAAATTTGATTGTCATCTAATTAATCAGACCTAGATAGTGATTCTAGTTCATTCGTAAAGTAACGCTGCTGAGTTCACCTATTTGGATTCCATATATCCAGGGATTACTCAAATGGCTTGAGTATGATAATTTAATTTGCTGATGCTAAGACTAGAAAATTATTCTCAGTAAGCCGAAGTCAGGGTTTATTTTGTTTTATTTTGTTTTTCTCATAGCTCCCTTACAAATTATTTTTTCCCAATTTCCCAGTCAAAAGACTGAACCCACTTATTACAGTGAATGTCTAGACCAGGGGTGTCCAATCTTTTGGCATCCCTGGGCCACATTGGAAGAAGAATTTTGTTGGGCCATACATAAAATACACTAACACTAATGATAGCAGATGAGCTTAAAAAAAAAATCATAAGAAAATCTCATAATGCTGGCTGGGCATGGTGGCTCATGCCTATAATCTCAGTACTTTGGGAGGCTGAGACAAGTGGATCACCTGAGGTCAGGATTTCAAGACTAGCCTGGCTAACGTGGAAAACCCCATCTCTACTAAAAATAGCTGGGCATGGTGGTGTGTGCCTGTAATCCCAGCTACTTGGGAGGCTGAGGCAGGAGGATCGCCTGAACCTGGGAGGTGGAGGTTGCAGTAAGCCGAGATCATGCCACTGCACTCCAGCCTAGGCAACAGAGTGAGACTCCGTCTCAAAAAAAAAAAAAAAAAAAAATCTCATAATGTTTAAAAACAGTTATGAATTTGTGTTGGATTGCATTGGAAGCCATCCTGGGCTGCATGCAGCCCATGGACCATGAGTTGGACGAGCTTGTTCTAGACCATCATAATAGCAGCCAGCCCTGACCCCTGGGAGTGTCACCCTGTCAATGCTGAATTCCTCAAACAATTATTACCTAAAACCAAAATATACTATTGTCATTCACATTAATGGTTTAAAATCTCATTTGGGAAGTTACATCTTAATGCTTGTTCTGCTTTGCTATCTGTGTGTTCTTTGACTTTTTATTTTATCATTTGGTCAAGAATTCTATTTAGAGAATTTGAGCTACAGAATGCCATATTTCAAAGTAACTTCTATACTCCTGAGTATTTTACATCTATAGATGGATATTGGTTACTTTTTGGGCACCAGGCACTGGATGAGGCCGTGAGGGTTTATGGAGAGCAAAAGCCAACACGGTCCTCAGACCTGTGAGAGACACTGCCCTCAGGCCAAGGACAAAAGATGTGCTTAAGGATTAATTCTTTAAAAGCAATAAACAAGGCCCTTTCCTTTTACAGTTTTCGTTAAGTTGCAGAAGATATATCATATCCTTCACCCGTAATCCTATATAATTAAAATATCCTAATGAGTGCTGAGGAATGTATTTTTCTTCTAAGAATCAGTAACCCCTCATTTCTTTCACTCCACATATTCCATTCACTCATTCTATATTCTGGGATTCCTATCAGAAGAATCCGCATGTTTGTTCCATAATTTGAAATATGAAAACCTCCTTTGAATAAGATTTATGTATAGAAATGTACAGCGAGGCATGTGTGTGTACCTATATACTTCAAATTATAATAAAGACGTCATTCTTGTCACCCTCAGGTTGGCCCAACCTGTATGGACTGAGCCTGGCCCACTGTCCTGGCTCATACAGGTCAATGATTTGGGACTCCTGATGGGTCCTCCTGAGCAGCCAAATCTTCTATCACCTTGAACACATTTGGTGGGATAAAATATTGCTTAAGTTATATGAACACAGTCTGTGCACAATGAAAATGATAGAAAGAAAGAGAAAGGAGGGAGGGAGGAAGGAAAGAAGGGAGTCACAAAGTGGCTGAGGCCAAAAAGAGAAACCTAAGCAAAAGTAGGTAGACCAGAAGTTCAAAAAGTGTGACTACAGGAAAGGTGCAGAATTACTGCTGCCAGAAGATGCTGGAAGCTTTGGTCCTTCTCCACCACCTCCTCCTACTGAAGTTCACAATCACAGGGTCACTAGCAATCTCTTCCTAGCAACGGTTTCCTACTGGCTATGAAGTCATTCATCAGACACCTGTTAAATACCTTCTAGGCCCAGGTGTGGTGTCAAGCACTTTGATCCTTATTCCTTTATCCCCACAACAGCCCTACGGGGTAGTCGGCGACCATGTAGTCCTGTGCTTCACACAGAGGAATTGCTTGACAAATATTTGTTGGAACACTGTATGTTCTCACTTATAGGTGGGAGCTAAGCTCTGGGTATGCACAGGCATACAGAGTAGTATAATGGGCATTGAGACTCAGAGCAGAGAGGGATAAAAAGCTACATATTGGATGCAATATACACTACTCCTGTGATGGGTGCACTATACTTTCAGACTTCACCACTATGCAATTCATCCATGTAATTAAAAATCACTTGTACCCCTAAAGCTACTGAAATAAAAAATAAATAAATAAAAGTGTGTTGAATAAGTAGTTTTAATCAAATAGAAAACATGTTTTGATGGAGCACACTGGGGATTTCATGGGAGCTACTAAGAGGAGTATCGGAACACTCCTCTCAGAGGGCACAAATTATTTTACCTCCCTTTTCCCAGTGTCTAGCGCAGAGGGCAGCAGCCAGTGTTTGTTGAATGAATGAGTGAGCGTATGGATAAATTAAAACTAAGAGAAGCTACCCATCGATAGGCAAATAAGATTCTGTTTCAAATCTTTATTTGGGAGTTTATAATTACAAAAATTCTTTCTTCAAGGCAGATTTCACTCTGATTATATTGCCATTGCTGTGCCTGAATAAAACGTTACAAATTCGTTCTTCTTAAAAACAAATTTGAATCTAATCTGTTAAACAGAACCAGCTTTCAGCAGATTTTTTGGCTTCTCCCCTGCTGCTCTATATCCTGTGTCCACAAACAATGGATGAAAAGGGAGAAAATTCAGTTTAAAATATTTTCCTTGCACAGAAGAAAAAAAGCCAAAAAGGAAACTTAATGTTTTTTGCCCGACTCATTCTGGGAAGAGTTGATGGAATTGGCTATTTTTGCATTTATATACTCACAGCCTTATGTTTCTTGATAGTTTTTATCTCCCTCCCATCAGAATCATCACAAAGTTCTTTACCAATTACACAGCAAAGAAATTATATCATTATATAATGCCACAGATTGTGACAATTCAATGTTAAATAGCAGCCTAACATACTGAAAAGTATAACAGGAAGGAAAACCATTAACAAATGAGCTCATCTAGCTTATTATAGGAAGCAGGGCTTCAAAGTTCCCATTCTGTAGCAACAGCAGCAGCAAACATCAGCTAAGAGGGATGGGTGGATGGAGCACACGTGTAGCAAACAAGAACCTTAAAAGCAGCAGGCTGTGGGCAAACTGAAGTTTCATTTTCTATGTAGCTGACTCAGTCCAGCATGGACTTAGCCTTCCCCTCAAAAGTCCTCTGAGGTCATCAGACTCTGTTAATTTTCTCCTAATATTCCATTAAAGAATCAGAGGCAGGCAAGAAGTCAAATTTGTAGAGTTCGTTATGAAACTGTTGTATGGTGATGGTGATGGTACAGGCCTTCCTTGTTCACTGTTCACATGGTTTCTGGCATTTGAAAGCAGGGAAATGTGCTCATCAGAGTGGAATTATTTTATTTCCATACATGGCTGATTTGCAGGGGGCAGGGGGAACCCATTCTATTACAGAGGTATATGATGCAAAATACATCTGATATATTTCACAAACACTTTGTACTCTTTAATGTTTGCTGGTCTTTGATTTGCTGCCTGAATTCTATCAACTTCTAACACAGACTTTGGTCTCTTCTGTGACACTGGCTGCACATGGTTGAATGAAATAGTTGAAGAGACCATATCTAGAAGGAAGACAGCCAAAGCTTCTAAGCACAGGAAGCCAGATTCCCTGCAATAAGCCAGATTTGGGGCCAGATATTTTCCATCCAAAACCAGGAAGCAGGTATCGCTGCTCCATTTTACGGAAAAAACAAAACAAAACTCTGAGACTTCAAGAGATTAAGTCAACATTTCACAAACTATGGTTCATAGAGTTCATGAATCCGAATCACCTGGAAAACTGGTAAAATGCAGTTCTCTGGGGCTCACCATAAAACAATTCAATCAGAATATCTAGGGTGGGGCCCTGGAATACGATTTTAGCAAGTCCAGGTGGTTCTCACATACCAAGGTGTTACTGGATGAGCAATGTACCCAGAGTCACCCTTCTAGGAAGGGGTGGAGACAGGATTTCCACTTAGGTCTGTGGACTCCAAAGCCTGTGTTTTTGCTGTTTCTGAGTTCCCTTCTAACATTCTAACATGTTATGAATACAACCAACTTAAAATATCATAGTAATAATAACAATAGTTTTTTATTTAATACTTAGTGTGGTAGACCAAAGAATACTTAACACACACTATCCCAATGATCCTCACAACACCCGAATGGGGTCCGTATTATTACTTTATTATTATCTATTTTGCATATGTGGAAACTTAAGTTGGAGATGTTATTTTAATCCTTAGCCGTCTGCAGCAAAGATAGTGTTAAGAATTACTTTCAGGAGGCTGTTGGATTTAGTCAAAACAAAGGATTTCTATGCAAATAAAGCTTTAAGACAAATGCCTTTGTTCTCCCTCCCACATAGACAGCCCCTCCTAAACCCATGCAGTGTGGAAATTCTGGAGACTGCGCTGGTCTTACCGGAAAGCCTAAGTTCTTAACCATTATTCAGTGCTGCTTCGCACATTGAACACCCATTTCTTTTTAGCATCATTATTTCATTTTATTTCAATTCCATCAAATGCTTGTGGAGCACCCAATCTATAATAGTTATGTGCTGAGCCTGTAGGAGATGGAAAGGCCAATTAGACAGAACTTTGCACTCCTAAACCTCACCACCTAAGGAGATAGGGAAATACAGACCGTAAGTAGTATAATCAAGATCACAAAACACAAGAAAAGAACAAAGGGGAATGGTTCATTTTAACTAGGAGAACAGGAGTTCACACTCTTAGCCACTACATCTACCTGTTAACAAATGACCATGAGATCAATGGAGGAAGGAAAAAGGAAAAAAATGTATTTTCTGAATAACAGCCTGCAGATTGGGGAAACGTAGCTTCCAGGAAAATCAAAAACACTTCTCCAAAGAGAAGAAAATAGTGGCATTTCAGCCTTCCAGGCTCTGCCTTACATGCATATTTATCAGGTTTGGGAAATGCCTATGAATATTTATGGAGAAAGTAAAGCATGCACAGTGAGTTAACATGTATGTATCATATATTTCATGTTCACTTGGGGGCAGGCTTTTAATATTAAAATGAGGAGGAATTCTGCTCATTTATGTCAGAAGGTGAACTACAGTATGCAAAGATCCTTTGTGCAGTCTGTAAGCTGGCTGGAACCAGCTTACGGCCTATAGCTGCTTACAGGAAAGAATATTTGTAAGAGCATTCTCCTGCCCAATCGGTGCTGCTGGCAGGACGCCTAAGGTAGGGGTGTCAGTTAGGCAATGTTTTCCTAGAAGGGGTTTCCACCTAACTGGAGGGGCCAGGCGGAGTGGCTCACGTCTGTAATCCCAACACTTTCGGAGGCTGAGGCCGGCAGATCACTTGAGGCCAGGAGTTCGAGACCAGCCTGGCCAACATAGTGAAACCCCAAAAATACAAAAAATTAGCCAGGCGTGGTGGCACACCTGTAATCCCAACTACTCGGGAGGCTGAAGCAGGAAATCGCTTGAACCCAGAAGGCAGAGGTTGCAGTGAACTGAGATCGTACCACTGCACTCCAGACTGGGCGACACAGCCAGATTCCATCTCAAAAAAAAAAAAAAAAAAAAGAGAGAGATAGAGAAAAAAAGGAGTTTCTGCCTAACAGTAGGAAGAAAGTCTTATGGCAGTTAACAAACCTCGTGGTAGTTAACAAGGTGGGAGTATGTGACCAAACCCTTCTCCCAGCTGTGGCCACTTTAATTTCTCCTCGAGAGGCTCATGGTAGCCACAGACAGTCCGCTTCGTCTGCCGGCTGGCGTACAATGCTGACATGCCTTTCTCACCACCATTATCCCTCCCCCAAAGCTCTCTGGAAAGATGGCTACGGACCAGCTATCAGGAAGAGCAAGTGGCGTCTGCCTGAGACCATGGGAAGAAGGCTCAGACACTGAGAATGCGCTGGGAGGGCTCTTGCGGGGAGCTGGGCGCGAAGCTTTGTCCTGCTCAGAAGGGCAGTCTCCCATCCCTTTCCTGGAGAACTCTGACTCCCATTTGGGAAAAACTGCAACATGTGATACCATTCCTCTATTTCCATAAAATATCATGATTATTACATAAACCTAAAGCTTAAATTACTGTCCATGCATCAGAATATGCCAAATAGTCTGCATTATCTATATTTGCAATGCTAAATACAAATTGCAGGAGGCCACTGTTTCAGGCTAAACTCCAGCACTAGGCCCCAGTAGACTAGAATCCATCAAAATGAAGTCACCCTGGCGAAAGTTCCATGTCACCAAACCCAAACTAACTGATCTTCCTGACCTTCTGAGGAAGCGGATGTGAGAGCAAGACAGAGAAAAAGAGAGACAGAGAGAATATCCCAAACGGACCAGTTTACAGCTTCAATCAGCATGATTATGAAGTTTCTCTGCTTTAATCCTTACACAAAAAAGGTAGCCTAAAGTAGCCTGAGGTTAACTAATCAGTTACTTTTCTATTCTTCTGTGTCTCTGTTCCCCACCTTCCAAGAAAAATAACTTTGAAAGGACTAATGTATTCTTTTATTCTTTGTTCTTTGCTTCTGCTTTCTTCAGCTCTCCTCTGTCAATAAAGTCAATCTCTGCTCAGTTCATCAGAACTCATTCTATTTTTGGGGACGAAGTATTGCCTGATTGTAGAATTGCAGTGAAGCCAGTTGAAATCTCTAAATTTGTGATAATGTTGTCCTTTGACAGCAACCTGTAGAATAATACTTACATACCTAAATTTTAAAAGTGTAATGCCTGACTTTGAGCACTGGTAGATATTATCCAAAGTTTCCTATACAGAGAAATAACCTCTCAATGTTCCTATGTAACCGATTTTGTTACAATAAAGAAAAAAATGTTGGTTTAAAAAAATGCTTCTCTTATTAGTCCTAGCTCACTGTGAACAGGCCATCTGGTAAGACACCATTTTTTGTTGTCAGCATTTCTTAAGACCTTTGCTTTATCTTCCTTCCACTGTTCCTTTCTTTCTTTTGTGTCTTCTGCCCAGGGTTTAGGGCAGGGAACACCACCCAGACAAATGGGTGGGGGATCTGCAGTCTTCTTCCGGAACTTGCTGATTTCCACCTGCTCATCGCCATCACTCTTAGGCTCAAAGCTATCCTCCTGCCTTAGCCTCCTGAGTAGCTGGAACTACAGGTGTGCACCAACATTTCTGGCTAACTAAAAAAAAACTTTTAGAGATAGGGTCTCATGATGTTGCCTAGGCTGGTCTCAAACTGCTGGCTCAAGTGATCCTCCCACCTCAGACCCTGGGATTACAGGCACAAGCCACCACACCCGGCCAACGTTGCTCTTTTATATTATGGAGATGGCTTATTTCCTTAAGCCTCATGAACCAACCTCTGCTAGCTTCCAACTTTTCTTCTGCAGCTTCTCTCCTTCTCTCAACCTTCATAGAACTGAAGAGTTGGGACCTTCCTCTGGATTAGGTCTTGGCTTAGGGGAATGTCATGGCTGGTTTCATCCTCTATGCAGACCACTCAAACTTTCTCCATATCAGCAATATGGCTGTTGTACTTTCTTATTTGTGTGTGTTCAGTGGAGTAGCACTTTTCACTTTCTTCAAGAACCTCTTCTGAAAAAAAAATTAAAAGCACGGAAAAAAGTGGAAAGTAGATCAGCAAGTGCTGGTGTAGAAGCTGAAACAAGTTATCCAGAAGATCTAGCTAAGATAATGTGTGAAAGTGATTACACTAAACAACAGATTCTCACGTAGAGAAAAATCTATATGACCACATTCTAGGCCATAAAGAACACTTTAACAAATTTAAAAATTAGAAATGATATAATGTCTGTTCTCAGACCACAGTAACAATCAAACTAGAAATCAAGAAAAGAAAGATAGCTAGTAAATCTCCAAATACTTGGACAGCAAATAACACACTTCTTAAAAACACATGAATTAAAGAAGAAATCTCAAGATTAGCTTTAAAATATTTTGTTTATTCATTTATTTATATATATATGTTTTTGGACATAGTCTCACTCTATTGCCTAGACTGGAACACGGTGGCATGATCTCTGCTCACTGCAATCTCCACCTCCTGGGTTCAAGTGATTCTCATGCCTCAGCCTCCCAAATAGCTGGGACTACAGGTGCAAGCCACCACAGCCAGCTAATTTTTTGTGTTTTTAGTAGATTTGGGGTTTCACCATGTTGGCCAGGCTGGTCTCGAACTCCTGGCTTCAAGTGATCCGCCCACCCCAGCCTCCCAAATGCTGGATTACAGGCGTGAGCCACCATACCCAGACTAAAATATTTGAACTCAATTCAAATAAAAATACAACTTTTCAAAATGTATAGGATGGAGCAAAAGTAGTGCCTAGTAGGAAATTTATAGCATTGAACACATACATTAAAAAAGAAGAAATTAAAAAAAAAGAAGAAATATCTGACATCAATAATATAAGCTGCCACCATAAGAAACAAGAAAAAGAAGAGCAAATTAAATCTAAAGCAAGCCCAAGGAAAAATAATAATAAAACTAAAGCAGAAATCAATGAAATTGAAAACAGG
This sequence comes from Rhinopithecus bieti, assembly GCF_001698545.2. Taxonomy (NCBI): domain Eukaryota; kingdom Metazoa; phylum Chordata; class Mammalia; order Primates; family Cercopithecidae; genus Rhinopithecus; species Rhinopithecus bieti. Next base: position 125,847 of record NW_016825767.1, on the reverse strand, counting down.
AAATCAATAGAGAAAATAAACAAAACCAAAAGCTGATTCTTTGAAAAGATCTGTAAAATGGATAAGGCTTTGGCCAGACTAATTTAAAAAAAAAGAGAAAGAGGATACAAATTACTACCATCAGAAATGAAATAGGAGACATCATTACAGACTCCATGGACATTAAAAGGATAGAAAAGGAGTATTATGAACAGCTCTATGCCCACAAATTTGGTAACCTAGATGAAATGAACCAATTCCTGAAAGACAGTTCATCAAAATTCACACAAGAAGAAATAGACAATCTGGATAAACCAATATCTACTAAAGAAATTGAATCAGTAATTAATAATCTTCTAAAATAGGCAGCTCCAGGCCCAGATAGGCTCACTGATGAATTCTATCAAACATTCAAGGAAAAAAGTATTTCAGTTCTCTGCAATGTCTTTCAGAATACAAAAGCACAAGCAGTACTTCCTAACTCACTCTGTGAGGCCAGAATTACCCCAATACCAAAACCAGACAAAGACATTATAAGGAAAGAAAACTACAGACTATTATCTCTCATGAACATAGATGCAGAAATCCTCAACAAATTACTGGCAAATTGAATTCCAACAATGCATTAAAAAAATTATACATCATGACCAAATGGGATTTATTCCAAGTGTGCAAGACTGGTTCAACATTTGAAAATTAATGTAATCCACCAAATCAGCAAGCTAAAAAAGACGAATCATATGGTTGTTATATCAGTAATATATTTTTATAGTAATAAGTATGTATACATATATATTTCATACTTCATATCAATAGATGCAGAAAAAGCATTTGAAAAAATCCAACATCCACTCATGATTAAAACTCTAAGCAAACTAGGAATACAGGGGAACTCTCTCAACCTGATTAAGGGCATTCACAAAAAACCCTACAGTCAACCTCATACTCAATTATGAGAAACTAGTGCTAAAATCAGAAGCAAGGCAAGAATGTCTCTTCTCATCATTCCTTTTCAACACCATACTAAGCAAATAAAAGGTATACTGCTTGTAAAGGAAGAAATAAAACTATCTTTGTTCACAGATGACATGATTATCTATGTAGAAAATCTGAAATAATACAAAATAATAAACACAGCAAGGTTGCAGGATACAAGGTTATTATACAAGTCAATTGCTTTCCTACAAAGTGGAAATTGAAATTAAAATACAATAAAATAGTAGAATTTGATATTTAAAGTGCAATACCATTTACATTAGCACCCACAAAAATAAAATATATACTGAAATACTTAGGTATAAATCTAAATATGTTCAAGATCTATATGAGAAAACTTACAAAATGCTAATGAAAGAAATCAAACAACTAAATAAATGGAGAAATATTCCATATGGATGGATAAGAAGGCACCATATTGTCAAGATGTCAGTTTTTTCCCAAATTGATCTATAGATTCAATGTAATACCAATCAATATCCCAGAAAGTTATTTTGTGGATATTGACAAATTAATTCTAAAGTTTATATGGAAAAGAAAAAGACCCAGAATAGCCAACACAATATTAAAACAGTAGAACAAATTCAGAGGACTGACACTACCTGACTTTAGTACTTTCTGTAACGTAATCAAGACAGTAATCAAGAAAGTGTAGTGTTGGCAAAAGAATAGACAAATATATTAATTGAAAAGAATAGAGATCCCAGAAATATACTTACACAAAGAGAGCTAACCAATCTTTGACAAAGGAGTAAAGGCCATACAATGGAGTAAACATAGTCTTTTCAAGTAATAGTACTGGAATAACTGGACATCCACATGCAAAATATAAATCTAGACACAGACCTTATACTCTTCACCATAATTAACTCAAAATGGATCAAAGACATAAATGTAAAATTTAAAACTATAAAACGTCTGAAGATAACATAGGAGAAAATGTAGATGACTTTGAATATGGCAATAACTCTTCAGATACAACACCAAAGGTATGTTCTATGAAAGAAATAACAAATGATCTGGACTTCATTAAAATTAAGATCTTCTGTCCTGTGAAAGACACTGTCAAAAGAATAAGAAGACAAGTGATAGACTAAGAGAAAATATGTGCAAAAGGCTTATATGATAAAGAACCATCATCCAAAATATAAGAACTCTTAAAATTCTGACAATAAGAAAACAATCTGGCCGGGCGCGGTGGCTCAAGCCTGTAATCCCAGCACTTTGGGAGGCCGAGACGGGTGGATCACGAGGTCAGGAGATCGAGACCATCCTGGCTAACACCGTGAAACCCCGTCTCTACTAAAAAATACAAAAAACTAGCTGGACGACGTGGCGGGCGCCTGTAGTCCCAGCTACTCGGGAGGCTGAGGCAGGAGAATGGCGTAAACTCCGGAGGCGGAGCTTGCAGTGAGCTGAGATCGGGCCACTGCACTCCAGCCTGGGCGATAGAGCGAGACTCCGTCTCAAAAAAAAAAAAA
>NW_016825767.1:115335-122437 GCF_001698545.2 Rhinopithecus bieti | reverse complement strand
AAAAAAAAAAAAAAAAAAAAAAAAAAAAAAAAAAGAAAAGAAAAAAAATCCATTGGTTTCCAGGGCTTAACGGGGAGTGGTGGATAAATAGGTAAAGCACAGAGGATCTGGAAGGCAGGGAAATTACGGTATATGATACTATAATGGTGAATGTATGTCATTATGCATTTGTCAAAAAACCATAAAATGGCCGGGCACAGTAGTTCACACCTGTAATCCTCAGCAGGAGGATTGCTTAATGCCAGGAGTTCAAGGCCAGCCTGGGCAACACAGCAAGACCCTATCTCTACAAAACATTTTTTAAACATTTTCTAGGCATGGTGGTGTATGCCTGCAGTCCTACCTACTCTCAGGAGGCTGAGAGAGGAAGATCTCTTGAACCCAGGAGTTTGAGGTTACAGTGAGCTGCGATCGCACCACTGCACTCCAGCCTGAGCAACAAAGACACTGTCAAAAAAACAAAACAAAACAAAACAAAAAAACATAAAATGTACAACAAGAGTGGATCCAAATGTAAACTATGGACTTTGGGTGACGATGTGCCAATGTAAGTTCATCAGTTGGGATGAATGGTGGTGGGGGGAATGTTGATAACATGGAGGCTGTGCAGGTGTGGGGCAGGTGTGCAGGTACGTGAGATATCTCTATGCCTTCCTCTCAATTTTACTGTGAACCTACAACTGCTCTAAAAAGAACACATAAATGAAAAATAGAGTAAATGCTGTACCTGGAAAGTTAAGAACTATTTTATCCTGGTTCTCTTGACTCTATTTGCAGCAATTCACTACCTTGCCCACCCATTCCTGCTTGAAACTCTCCTGCCTTGGTTTTTTGTAACATACTACTCCATTTCTCTGCCTCGCTCTTTTTGTGTGCCTTCTTTGTCTTTATTTCTTGTTTTGAGACTTGCTTTAGGCATGCCCCTTGAATGTTCCTAGCCATGTCTCTCTACACACCACCTCCCACAGGGAACACATCAGCTCTCAATTTCCAATGACAATGGCTGCTGTGTTGAGGACTCCCAAGTCAACCACTCAGCTCTGAAATGTCACCAGAACCCACCACCAAATGCCTGCCAGATGTTTCTCATAGAATACCTCCTGTCATCTTGAACTTGCCACATCTCAAGTTCATTGCTTTATTTTCAAAGCCAGCATCTATTCCTGCCAAGAAACATATTTCCCTCTCTGTCTCCTAGGCTTACAGTCATCTTTGATTCCTCCTTCTTTCCTGATCTCCATATGCCATCAGCCACCAAGTTCTGTAGACTCTTCCATCTGTTTCCTAGTTTGCAACCCCACAGTTACTGCTGGAAGACAGGCCCTCTCTGCCTTCTGTCAGGCATTTTGCAAGCACCTCTCAATTTCTAGTCTCTCCTTCCTTCATTCATGTTTTAATATGCAACCAGATCTGCCTTCTGAGGTATCTTTTTGTGCAATTTCCCTCTGCATCTGGAAGCCTATTTTGGATTCCTGTGTTGAGCTGAATTGCCCACAATGGTCTCTTCCCACCACGGAATCCGTCAGAATCCATCACTTAGACCTCTCATTTGGCATCTACCACTTCCTGCCTTATATTGCAGTTATCTTACCTGTGTCTGCACTCTCTTAACTAGATTTTAATGGCAGAATGAGTGCTTGTGGGCTGAAAATGCCCACAAATAGAGTAAGGCCCCAACCAGCAACACCCCAGGGGCCCTGGCAGCTCTCTTTTGCTTCCCAGTGACTGTAAAAAGCTGTTCACAGAGCACTCTCACACGCATTCACGAGGAGGAATCAAACGTGAGGTCACAAAAGACTCATCCGTCCAGAGGAGGCCATTGGCCATATCAGCTATTGTCTCTGTCATCAATTGGTGCTCATTTATTTCTTCACATGCCACACAGCCCTGTTTCGATTACTTAACCCATTACCCTCTCCACACCCTGATATCTGTTCTGTCCTGGTACAGCTAACGAGTGCACGCCTGACAGCCTACATCTGATTTTTTTTGCTCAGTCTCTGTCTCCTCCCGTGTCCTGTTGCTGTACCACTCCTGCCATCAGCCTTGTGTTCATATAATTTTGTTCCATTGGTATCCACTTTCCTCATCCCTAAACATCTGTGCTATAGATTGTGAACTTTTACTACCTTTTAAAATAAGCAGATGTACCCCCCCCACCCCCACCCCAAGCAAAAAGCTGTCCACTCGTTCTAAAGAAAGACTTTCTTTCCCTGGGCAGATAACTTCAGCATATAGAGGAAATATTTCTAATCTAAATTCTAATTTAAAGACCTTGTCTCCCAAGCAGTTATCCCTCTCACCGAGGTGCTCGTCTCCTGGATAGCTTCACTTTGTGAGCCCATGTATCTGTATGTATGCCCTCATCATCTCAACTGATAAACGCTTGTTCTCTGAGGGCAGATCAAGGTGAGAAATCTCATCTTCACCTCACTGCACTTGCCAGTTATCCAGCTCCGCTCCTCCCCAGATTGGGAAGCCATGAAGAATGCAGACATCACATTCCATCACAGAGCAGCCCAGGAGACCTCCCCTCCTGCCCTCTCCTGGGTTCAGCTATAACATGGGCCATCCCTACACGTGAGTGGAGTTGGTCCATCTCTATTGGGCAGGGAAATCCCTAGTAGAATTTCACGTCTTGTTGGGCTGCTAGCGATACTCAATTTCACACACTTCAACTTTAGACACTTGGAAACCCCAAAGTCATGCGATCTTCTCTCACAGAAAGAAGGAAGATATGAGCACAGGTTGTGCTGGGCCTGCTTGGAGTTTCAGCAGCAGCACCAGCAAACCAGGCAGCATGGGGCACTCTGTCTGGGATGTGAGCAGCAATCCCATGTCAACCTTCCTGGCCCAGCAGAATGCTCTGACTCTCTTCAGCAGTCTCTCTGCCCTGGGCACCCACAGTGCAAGATTTGTTTGTTTGTTTTTTGAGAGGGTGTCTCACTCTCGCCCAGGCTGGACTACAGTGGTGCAATCTTGGCTCACTGCACCCTCTGCCTCTTAAGTTCAAGCAATTCTCCTGCTTCAGCCTCCCTAGTAGTAGCTGGGACTACAGGCACACGCCACCACACCCAGCTAATTTTTGTATTTTTAGTAGAGACGGGGTTTCAGTACATTGGCCAGGCTGGTCTCAAACTCCTGACCTCGGGTGATCCTCCCACCTCAGCATCCCAAAGTGCTGGGATTACAGGCATGAGCCCCTGCACCCAGCCATAATTATTTGTTAAAAGTACTTCTGTCACTCCCCCAGTCCCCCATAGCTGTTTGGCATCCACCCAGACCTGCATAGCTCTATTAGTTGCACTCTTTTCTGAGTCCCTCTAAATTCATCCTTAAATGGGTATCTCTCATATTCAGATACACAGACAGCATACCTGGTCACTTCCAAATGACAACTGCTCCCAAACATGCATACTGGGAGCTCACTGTCCGTGAACTTGCCATGTCATTTCTAAATAGCATAATCAATTGCCTCTCATCGCTGAACTTGTGGGTCTCCTCTTCAGAGCTCCACCTGGTTTCCCAGTGTCCTCCCAGGGCAGAGGGGTGTGAACTGTGGCCACTCCTGCCACCTCCGCTGGCCAGCTTGTTCTAGGTTCCTGGTTGGGCTCTGGTCTGACCCTTTGGCTGTGGGGGCTTCAAAAATGCCAGCTCTGTAGTCATGATCACCTACCTATTTAATGTACACACACACACACACACACACACACACATGCATGCACGCCCTTCAGAATATGGGGTTAGAAGGAACTCAAGCAGTTATCTGAGTCATCTCTCAGCCTTTGTTTATGCGTTCATTCATTCATTCATTCATTCATTCAGTTATTAAACAAATAGTATTTATTCTACATGATACCAAGCCCTGGGGGTTCAAGAAACAATGAAACTAAGCCCCTTAATGTGGTAGACACCTGTTGTTTGATTTTTTGTTTTGTCTTTTTGTTGTAGTATGGATCCCCGCTTTGCTGACAGTAGCTCCCGGGTTTTCTTTTGTGAGCCAGTTGTCCCCTGTTCATAGGCTATAGAATTTCAAAGAGGCCTGCCCTTTCCCCATCCCCAGCCCACGGTGAGGGATGGACACAACGCCCAGTAGTTCTGACCAACCAGAAGCACAGTGACTGGCCTAGGACAGTGCTTCTCAAATATTTTAGCCTCAGGACCCCTTTTTATTCTTAAAAAAAACAAAAGATTGTGGACTCAAGAGTTTTTGACCATGTGAATTATATTTACAAATATTTACCATATTTGAAATTTAAACTGAAGAAACTTGTAAGTATTTATTTATTGTGCTAACCCAATAGTCACATGAATGAGGTAGCCAAAGGGCAGGGATGGAGGTCAGGCACGGCCCCAACAGCACGGCCTCCCTCTCACCAAGACGGATGTGGCTACTGCCCGTGCTGAAGGAAACCCAAATCAACACAAATCAACACCAGGCTCCAATACGGCAACTTCCCTCAAGGAAACCAATGAGCCGCTTGGTAGCAAAATGGCCATGTGGGGCCCCTTTTATGCTGGAAGTGGCGGCAATTCATTTCAGCAGAACTGACGACATTCTGATATGGGTTTGCCTTTCTTGCCTGCAGCGCCCTAGCCAGCACTACTACCTGAAGACTCCAGAGTGTTTGATGCACATTCTTACATCCCATGTAACATTGCACCCACATAGCATCAAGAGCCTTACTTTACAGCACAGGAGGTGACAGCCCCATGACCATGAGACCCACTGGTATCTCACATCCCTCCAGCCCTGAAGCTGCTGGCTTAACAGATGGACAGAAATATCTTCCAAAGCACAAATGAGGAGGCAATGAGGATGTGATGCCCTGCACAGATGGGGTGCATCCTGCAACACACAGTTTGCATGCTAAGCCAATGAGCAGCATATAGCACATGGGTCCAGGAAACAACAGGTGGGAGCAGGAATGGCCCAACTTATCATCTTGCAGAAAAGTTTTGCCTCTGGTCCCTGCACCTCTAAGCTCCATAGTTAACAGTTTCTGGCTCTCAAAGGGGGACACAACTACTGATGGACACAGCAAGAAGCCCACTGAACTTTCAGCTGTGGCTGCCACTGGGCACTCAGGCTCCTTATGCCAAGGGACCAGGAGACAAGAAGATCTCCATTCTGACAGAGACCATAGACTTTGATCATCAGGAGGAAGTCAAGTTGCTGTTACAAATAGGAGCAAGAAGAAATATGTTTGGTACCCAGGTGAATCTACTGGGCCTCCCCAATCCTGGTCAATTGTACAGTACATGGACAAGTGCAACACCCATGGCCTTAGAAGTGAATGCAAACAAGTGCTTGCATAGCTCAGGGATGAGTGTCTGGGTCTCACCACCAAGTAAGCACAAGTAGAGGGGAATCCAGAATGAGAAATAGAGGAGGGAGATGATGAGGCAGTTGCAGCCTCAAGTCAAACTACAGCAGTGGCGACTGTGGCTCCCTCCACCAACATTCCTTCTAAGTTTTCCCCAGGAGAAGAGATGCACCAGAGAGCTGAAGGACCTCTTCCCAGAACCCAGATGGAGGAAAAGGCTCCAAGAGGGGCAAAGTGTGAGCTGTCGTGGAGACTGTGCTGCCTACCAAGGGCCCCTGCCTGAGGATGAAGGATTCATTCACCCAGCTGTTAGGAAGATTGTCTGATAATAGCTCCTAGCTGTCACCATCTTCAAGAATGACTTTGGCTAAAGAGAGCTGCCTCACCCAAGATCACACCCAGGGAAGCCTGCGTCCAACGACACATCCACCTGGGTGACAACTCAGAAAGGCCATCCCAACTTTAATGCTCCCTGTGAGGTGGGCTGAGATCTTGTTGTGACTTCATTGCTGCCCCAATTCTCCCTCTTCCCGATCCTGCTTCCTTGCCTTTCCCCACAGACATCCATCCTAAGAATGCTCCCTAATCCTTTTCCTGCACACAAATCTCCATTTCAGGATCTGCTTCCCAGGGGGAACCCAACCTGCAATGGTACCCCCAGCCCCAGGTGGGCCAGCTGCAAATTGAGCCAACCTGCACTACTCTGCACACTTCAGCCTAGCCCAGACAAGTAAAGGCAGCATTCAGGCGCCTGTGATACTAACTCCAGAAGACTTTAACTAACACTAACATCCACTGGACACTCTCTTTGAAAGATATTCATATTGATAAGTTTAAAAGGATTGTTAACAAATAACAATGTCCTCTCTGTGAGCAGAGAGGACATTGTGGAAGATGATTCAGGAACTTCCAGTGTTGGTGGTGTCATGGGTGAGCAATGCTTTTAACCATGATGGTCCAATTAAAAGGAGAAAAGTGGATTGGGAGAAAAGATGGGCTTGATTTTGGATTTTGGACCAGCTGAGGATGAAATGATGGGGGATATCCAAGTGAAGATATCTACAAGGCAACTGGAAATTTAAAAACATTGCGTGGTAGTTTGCCTCCAGGCCCTGTACTTCTGAGCTCTGTAGGGTCACAGGTTCTGACTCTCAAAGGGGGATACTTCTACTGCTACTCACAGGAAGACTCCCACTGAACTTCCTCTGACAGCTGCCACCCAGGCACTTGGGACTCCTTATGCCAAGAGACCAGGAGGCAAGAGTAGGATCATCAGCGTGGTAAAGACTGAGGATTAGGATCTGAAGGACTTTCTAACATAGGGGATGGTGGAAACCATAGTCCTGGAAGAGAAAACCCAAGAGAATTGCAAGACAGTCTATAGCCCATTTGTCTTCCAAAATCCCCTGGATGAGGAGATGGCAATGCTCTTCTCTTGGCAGCAGTTTCTGATGTGTCACAACCCTCAGCTTCTGGAAGTGTTTCATTCTTTAGAGCCCAAATCCCTCATGTGAACTTGTTTCTTCTCTGGCTCTAAGTTACATAAAATACTTTGCATTCCTAATGACATTAAACTCCCTCAACCTTTCAGGATAAAATAATCTCCTATCCCTTCATTTTTTTTCCTCCTCAAGAAGAAAATTTTATTTTAACAAACAGACCTAGATAAGTTAAAAATTAATTACAGGAGACTACTTTAGAATTCCAGGAACCAGTGAAGCTCAACAGGTCACATGCCTAAACTGGATGACCTTAGTTGTTTTTTTTTTTTTTTT
>NW_016825767.1:110803-115088 GCF_001698545.2 Rhinopithecus bieti | reverse complement strand
TTTTTTTTTTTTTTTTCCTAGTTGATGTTCCAGTCAACAAACACCACAGATGATGAGCTTTTCCCAGGTCCATGGTTTGCAGAATGCTTGCACGTTTTATTTCAAACTTGAAAAGAGAGAAGATTATGTGATCTCTCTTTTTTTTTTTTTTTAGACAGAGTCTCGCTCTGTTGCCCGGGCTGGAGTGCAGGGGCCGGATCTCAGCTCACTGCAAGCTCCGCCTCCCGGGTTTACGCCATTCTCCTGCCTCAGCCTCTGGAGTAGCTGGGACTACAGGCGCCCCCCACCTCGCCCGGCTAGTTTTTTGTATTTTTTAGTAGAGACGGGATTTCACCATGTTAGCCAGGATGGTCTCGATCTCCTGACCCCGTGATCCGCCCGTCTCGGCCTCCCAAAGTGCTGGGATTACAGGCTTGAGCCACTGCACCGGGCCTATGTGATCTCTTAAAAACAAAAATCAAGCTTCTTCAGTAGAAAGCTGGACTGGTCCTCACTGTAAGAACTATGAACTGCATCTCGATGGATTTGAAGTAATGCAAGGGTAGTGCCTTATGTGTCACCATAGAGGAGACCAAATGCTGAACTAGAGGCTGGATTCAAACCCCAGTGCTCACCCTAAGTGTGTTACCTGAGTCAGCCTTCTTGGTGTACGTTGCTCACTTTTAAAATGAAAGGATTAAGCTAAATCACCACGGTGGTCTCTTGAAGTCAGCAATTCTAGGCTGTGATGTGTTTCCTTATGGTTTCATATTTCCATGTAAGCTTCCTAAGCCAATCATAAATCCTTCAGGGCAGACACATGGAAGTGATTTTCCTTTTCCCCTCACGTAACAGAACACATTTGTCAATGACAGTGGTCCTCAAACATAGCTGGATTTAAAAATCACCTGCCGTGATCTGAGATGGGTTATAGCTGCTGATTTCTGGATCACTTGCCCAGGTATTTGGATTTGGTCTAGAATCGGGCCCTAGAATGTGCATGTGTAACACATTTCCCAAGTGATTCGAATGCAAGATGGTCCACCAACCATATTTGAGAAATGCTATTGTGCACAGTGGGTACAAAATACACACTGAATGACTGACTGCCAATGATTCCGATACCCCTCATTCCTCCCATTGTAGGCCACGGCTTATTGTCTGAATGAGGATCTTCAACAGTGCCATCTGTTAAAGCTTTAGAAAGCATTTCCTGGCCGGGTGCGGTGACTCACGCCTGTAATCCCAGCACTTTGGGAGGCCGAGGCAGGCGGATCACGAGGTCAGGAGATCGAGACTATCCTGGCTAACAAGATGAAACCCCGTCTCTACTAAAACTACAAAAATCAGCGGGCGTGGTGGCAGGCGCCTGTAGTCCTGGCTGCTCAGGAGGTCGAGGGAGGAGAATGGCGCGAACTCGGGAGGCGGAGCTTGCAGTGAGCTGAGATTGCGCCACTGCACTCCAGCCTGGGAGACAGAGCAAAACTCCATCTCAAAAAACAACAACAAAAAGAATTTCCTTACAATGAATTGTTGATCGTGCTGAATATTTGAATGGGTAGATGATTTTATTTACTCTGATTTGCTCTTCTCATTTTCTTATACTGTCAAGAACTAGAAATATAAAATGAACTTTCAATGGCTAAGTAATATAACTTTCTCTCATTTTCATTCTCTAAAACATACTGACAAGTCAGAGAAGCACATTTTAAAGGACAGCTAATAGGTGTTCGCTTATTTTATTTTAAGTAGTGCTTCGGCAAAAGAAAAATGTAATAAAATAAAATTATTTTATTTATCAGGTGTTTTCAAAATTAAGTTATGAAAATGGTTCCCTGTTGCCTTTAGGTGACTGGCTTTTTGTTTGTTTTGGGTTCTTTTGTTGTTTGTTTGAAAACTCAAATTTGGAAGTACTGTTCCAATGCAAAATTTCCTAGCACCAAATTTGCTTATTTATTTATTTATTTATTTTTGAGATGGAATTTTGCTCTTGTCACCCAGGCTGGAGTGCAGTGGCATGATCTTGGCTCACTGCAACCTCTGCCTCCCGAGTTCAAGAGATTCTCCTGCCTCAGCCTCCCAAGTAGCTTATTTTTGTATTTTTAGTAGAGACGGGGTTTTGTGGTGTTGGAGAGGCTGGTCTCAAACTCCTGACCTCAGGTGATCCGCCCACCTCAGCCTCCCAAAGTGTTGGGATTACAGGCGTGAGCCACAGCGCCCAGCCAATTTGCTTATATTTTAAAGTCTAGCTTGTCACAGCCCACACCAGCGCTGGGGAACCCCTGTCTGTGGATAAATTGCTCCCAAAAGACTGAGGAGGAGTTGGATGAGGGTGACCACAAGGAGCCAGATGAGACCCTGTTGGAGAGGCTATGGGGCCTGAGGGAGATGTTCTGGAGAGGGGCCAGTCCAGTCCGAGGGCAGAGCCACTTTCCATTTCTCCCCTCTTCATGGCTCAAAAAATGTACTCGTTTTCCAGGGCAGTCTTGTGGATTGGAACCGCTTTCTTCATGATTCTGGTTCTTGCTGTCATCTTTGAGACACAGAAGTTGCAAATGGGGCAACCGCAGCAGCAGCAGCAGCGGCAGCGGATATGTCTCCGGGTCTACACAGCCACCCAGAGGAATGCCAGGGGCCCTTGTTCACTTCCTGGAAATATCTAGATGGTGACTGCTATATTTGAGCTGTCTTGGTGGGAGAATTTTAAATTCAATAGTGTTTCAATTCCTGATGATTTTGATTTATTTTAACTTTGGTGCATGGATTTATCTAAACCTGGTGGAGAGAATTCTCCTCACATTGTCTCACAAAGAGACCTTAACTCGCAGCTGTGCCCTCCACGTTCTCCTGACTTACTTCTGTCCTTATTCTGATGCCAGAGTGCAGCCATGCAGTGGTTCTTCCAGCCCTTGCCACCACCTCCCCACCCCCCAACTCCTTTCAATCAATTGCGCCTAACTGGAAGACTTCCTCACTCTCTGATGGTGAGGTAGCAACTGATGCTCTTGGAATGGTGGTACCCCTGACCATTAACAACTGCTTTAAAGAGAGAGAGAGAGAAGAGAGCATGTATACACTATGAAACACACAAAATGCATTATAATAGTAGCTTAAAGCAACCACTGTGAGTCCTTATGTATGTTGGACAGGAGGGAGGCTGGCTGCAGCTTTAGCCGCAGTGTGAGGACTGTGAAGGATAGGAACAGGAGCTCATTTCCTCTGCACATTTTGTGTATTAGACCTGTGTGTGTAAATAATAATAATGATAATAATAAAGCCAGTGCTCACTTTTTGTACTTAAATATCAAAAATGACCTCCAGAGGGTGGTTCCAAGGTGGCCAAACAGGAACAGCTCCAGGCTTCAGCTCCCAGCGTTAGCGACACAGAAGACGGGTGATTTCTGCATTTCCAACTGAGCTACCAGGTTCATCTCACTGGGGCGTGTAGGACAGTGGGTGCAGGATAGTGGGGGCAGCCCACTGAACGACAGCCAAAGCAGGGCGAGGCATCGCCTCACCTGGGAAGCGCAAGGGATAAGGGAATTCCCTTTCCTAGCCAAGGGAAACTGTGACACACAGCATCTGGAAAATCGGGTCACCCTCACCCTAATACTGTGCTTTACCAAGGGTCTCAGCAAATGGCACACCAGGAGATTATATCCCGTGCCTGGCTCAAGAGGGTCCCATGCCCACAGAGTCTCCCTCACTGTTAGCATGGCAGTCTGAGATCTAATTGCAAGGTGGCAGCGAGGCTAGGGGAGGGGTGCCCACTATTGCTGAGCTTGAGTAGGTAAACAAAGCGGCCTGGAAGCTTGAACTGGGGGGAGCCCACTGCAGCTCAAGGGGCCTGCCTGCCTCTCTAGACTGCACCTCTGGGGACAGGACATAGACAAACAAAAGGCAGCAGAAGCCTCTGCAGATTTAAATGTCCCTGTCTGACAGCTTTGAAGAGAGTAGTGGTTCTCCCAGCATGGAGTTTGAGATATGAGAACGAACAGACGGCCTCCTCAAGTGGGTCCCTGACCCCGAGTAGCCTAACTGGGAGGCACCCCCCAGTAGGGGCAGACTGACACCTCACACAGCTGGGTACCCCTCTGAGACGAAGCTTCCAGAGGAACGATCAGGCAGGAACATTTGCTGTTCAGCAATATTCACTGTTCTGCAGCCTCCACTGCTGATACCCAGGCAAACAGGGTCTGGAGTGAACCTCCAGCAAACTCCAACAGACCTGCAGCAGAGGGTCCTGACTGTTAGAAGGAAAACTAACAAACAGAAAGGACATCCACGCCAAAATCCCATCTGTACA